>NC_064533.1:11253531-11553531 GCF_023856365.1 Brienomyrus brachyistius
TTCTGGCTATAGTAAATGTAAGTTTTTACAAAAGAGTAATGTTTATTTAGAGATCACGGATGTTGGGGTTCAGCTATTATTTCTCCTCTAGTGAAAATGACAGCGTCGCATAACAAAACACATGACTACAGCCACATGAAAATGCATTACACAGTCGCCTGTAATACAGAGTAGTAAAGCATACATTTAAAAACTGTATTTTACCCATTGCAGCAGAAGGAAAAAAAAAAACCAACAAACCTTACATATTTATATTTTGAAATGGTTACACCAACATCGACAAATTCTACCTCTATGACTAGTTGGTAAAATGAGTTCTTCAAACAGCCAAGATACAGAAATTATACGTAATAATAGTGGAGAAAACTATGCTTCATGAACCGTTTGCTGTATTTTTTGACCCCACTAGATGGTGCTCTTGGTTTGCATTGGGGCATGCTTTGAACCCTTTTTTGAGCAGACAGCACCATCTAGTGGGGTCAAAAAATACACCAAATGGTTCGTGAAGCTTCATTTTGTCCATCACTACTTAAGGTGTTCAAACTGATATCCAATGAAATAAAACTTGACCTATTTCCCACACAGTTGTTCCTTCAACACGGATGGCTGCATCTGCATTTGGAAAGCAAACCAAATGCCAAGCAAAATTCCAAACCTGAAAAAAAAAAAAAATCATCGTAGGCCTATTTCCAAAATATAAGCAAACGGCGTCAGTTCAAGTGATTTTCACCGGTTACATCTTTAGTTATAACAAACATTACTCAAGGTTAACACTGCAGTTACGAGTCACTGAGACTTAAAAACAGGACCCGACATACAAAATGGTCCATCTTCCGGTAAGAAATGGTGGCACTTGAGTCACAACCCAATGACAGTTCGGCCCTTTTTTTAAAAAAATTTGTCCTCCAACAGGTGACAGTGAAATCCATTTGCCCAAATCAATGTAGAAAGCATCCGAAACTAATTATATAAAACCATCTCCCTTTATGAAATATAAATGGCTTCAGTAAAATTTGATATTCCTGACTTTATAATGCTCAATACTTCACACAAAATTCTCCTAAATAACAGAAGAACTAGACATTACAATAATTTATCCATTTTTCAAATATAACTATCAAGTAGATCCAATAACAGTAGTTTAATTATATATGAATATATATATATATTTTTTTTTACAGGCAAACATAGCCCACAATTGAATGAGCTGCTAGTAGGTCTATTCGACACCTTTTTTTTATATAAAGCACCACATTTTCATTTGCATAACATTTTATAAAGCACCACAAGTTATTGGCATAACATTCGGGGATACCGCAATAGTACTGGCGGACAGTGTGGAGATCGCTAGTTTGTGGGAATGACATCTAAAACATGCAGCACACATGACACCTTGCACTAAAATGGCTGGCTGGCTGCAGAGACAAACATGTTTGGAAGGTGTTTGGAATCAGGGGCAAGGGGATGGTTTTTTCCAGGATGGGTTTTTACTGGGAATCCACTGTGGCAACAGCAGTCTTCTGGGGTGAATTCGGGGGCATCCCGCTGAAGAGCAGATCCTTTAAGATGCCCATGTAGAAGGGACTGTACACTTGCTTGTTGAAGTTCACTAGGGAGATGAAATTGGCCCCCAATACACCGATTTCTGCCTGAATCAGGGCGAGCCCACCCGGAACGGGAGGAGGCGTGAGGTGGGAGTTTGGTGCAGTGAGGAAATTCTTGAAGTACTGTTGCACCCTCTCCTCTGAAAGAAGACGAAAGAATGAGAGAGGATAATTCAGGGTGTAGTGACGACAGAAGCACTACCAGCGACATAAGACTCCCTGTTATTGTCGTTTAAATTCAGCGTTTTAAAATAACGAATAAATCAATGAAAAGTTGTACCGCTGCTTTCAGCTGCAATATTAATAAGCATCTATTCACTGGCATACAAACCATTAATGAATTTCCATGCAGGCCTGGTACCAGTAAGTTTTCATAAGAATGTGTTGATAGTGAAAGCACTCTTCATGTTTATTAAATCACGTTTGTTTTTGTAATTAGATTCTCAGGAAGAGATGTGATGACCATCAGGTCACAGAGGCAAGGTAATATGAAGAGTTATAAGAGAAGATCATTTACTACAAACTGAGTTTGGTCATAAGAAGTAGAGCAGTACATCAGGCAGACTTTAGGACGTAGTCCAGATTCAACCAACTATTTCTCACCTTTACTGTTAAAGTAAGGCAGACAGGTTCCAAGAGATAAATAATAGAACTTTTTCTCAGGAACCAGAACCTTTCTCCGGTCACTTTTACACCATAGGAACTTGGCCCAATTGTAGTTCGCTGGAGGCAGTTACGGACTTACGGAACCCTTTTTTTGGTACCTACTCCACACTACGTTCTTTTCATTCAAACATGAACTGCTGAGAAGGGGCAAGCAGCGGACAGCTTGCCGATTGGTTGACCACCAGCACTGGCACTAACTTGGAAGTTACACAGAAGAGCAGAGAAGAGATTTAATTATCAGAGCAAAAACTGAGCAGATGGAATTATTTTTGTACTTCAGTTACATTTAACAAAAAAATTTTTTGCTCATCTTTTCATATTTCTGCATCGGAAACATTTTATCTATAACCAATAATAGGGGACAGTGTGTGGTGCAGTGGGTTAAGCCTGTGTGCCTGTAATCAGTAGGTCACCGGTTCAAACCCAGCCACAGCATGTCTGTGGTTCCTTGAGCAAGGCCCTTAACCCCCAGTTCCCTGGGCACCACTGTGGGTGGCAGCCCTTCACGGACAGCTTACTCTACATAGAGCAAGCTGAGGAAGGCGTAAAGATAATTGCCCCACGGGGATCAATAAAGTATCAATTATTATTATATACTTTTGTCCAATATTGCCAGTACCAGCTGCCAAACTTGTCAGCACTTATTAGTGGAATGCATTACACCGTTTTGTATCCAGTGAAACCGAAAGACCCCATAATTAAACAAATAGCTTAATAAAATAACTTGTTCATTCCCCATTGTTTTCGGGATGGCAGTGTAGTTGAGTCATGTGTGAAGCTTAACCTACAAGCTTTTTGCATCTCCCATGCTTATTTAACATACAAGTTCTGTTATGTGGTGTAAAAGTAATGCACGGCATGCATGGCTACAAAAGTCCCAGGTCCTGACACACCAGGAACTAGGTTCTGAAACTTCGGTATGAAAGCATCTTATTAGACAGTGGAAGCAGGATACTACCACTGAGGAGACTGTAGACTATTAGGAAAGAGTAGCAGGAAAGAAAGACCTCGGTCAGCACTCGTGGCCTCACCAACAAGGTTACGGATGGGGTTGTTTTCCTGGAGGATGCTGCAAATCTGTCCCTTCAGTGTCGCCTGTACATCAGGCGAGATGGCAGGGTAGCTACACCCCACCAGGGTCTTATTCAGCTCCGAGCAGATCTGAACACTGACATTTTCCAGGGCTTCAGGAAGGTCAAAATCCCTGCAGACAGGGTAAGAGAAACAGCATTACTACACAATGTGAGCAGCTGTGCAGACACCACGCATGTTTTATTAAGGTATGAAGGTGGGACTCACGGGCCATGCATGCCCTCCAAAAGGACACTGGTCATCTTCTTAAGCCGGTCGGCCAATCCGGGAAGCCCAGAGATGGGTCCGCCGATGGTGCTGTAGACAATTAGCAAGATGGAGGCCACAGTCTGAAGCAGCTTTAGACGCTGCTGCAGCTCACGTAAGCGCACCTCGTCTGTCATCAGTGTCTGAGGACAAAAACACGTGGCACTCCAGTCATCTCACCAGCAATACATACTACAGTCATAAGATTTGTAATATTCGGTATTAGAACTGGGAGATAACCCTCAAAACTTGGTGTTCATGCATTAACAGTTATAGCTACTGCATATAGTGGCCACTTACCTCAGGGAGCACATTCTTCTGGTGGTCCCAGTTCAAGAGCTGGATGTAGGCTGTATCGAATATCTGTGTGGGACTGGGGAGCGCCGGCGTGCTCTTTGCAGAACCAGAGGACTGACTGGCAGTGGGCACAGCAAGTAGCGTCTCCAAAGATGCCTTAATCCAGGCAGTTGTGTGGTCCAGTGCATCTGGATTGCGGGAGAATTCATATGAAGCAGATTCTCAAAGGTCAGCTCAAATGATTCTACCTGTTATATTTAAAAGTTACAAACATTGTTCAAGGTAAGCACTGCAGTTACATTGATTTCTACGTTGATTTAGGTAAAGGGATGTGACTGTCACCTGTTTGAGGACAAAAATGTACTTTAAAAAAAGTGAGGGGGGGGGGCAGATCAGTAGAATGTAAAGTAGATGATAATAAACATTTTTTGCATAATCATTAAAAGTATTTCCCAGTGGAATTCATGGTACCAAGGAAAATCATAGGACAAAAAACTGGACATACTGGAAATTGAGTCACAAAAATAGACTCAGAGAAGAGGTGACAGTAGGCAGCATCAACACTTATCATTCAACTTATTACAAAGCGCATACCGCCTACTGCTGTACGACTTCAAAATCACTCATTTGTTTATACAATTTCATACCTACAAAGTCAATGATGGAGAGTCTGCCTGTACTTGGCCAGTCCGCATCAGACAACATGCATATATCTTACATGATTCTGGACTCAGACAAAACAATAAATCAGCATCTAAAGCAGGGGTCTCCAACTCCGGTCCTGGAGAGCTACCATCCAGTAGGTTTTCTATCCTACCTGGCTTCTGATGAGCCACACCTGCACTCAGGTAAATACCAGGAACAGGTGTGACTCATCAGAAGCCAAGTGGGACAGAAAACCAGTAGCCCTCCAGGACCGGAGTTGGAGTCCCCTGACTTTACAAAGTAATGATTTGCTTCTTTCTGTATAGCGAATCTTGTCTATTGACTCCAGGACAAATTAATCCATATCAAGTGATTCCTTGTTTGTTCCAAGAAACTGATCAAATCAATCATCAAAATGCTTGCTGAGGAGCTTGCTACTTGTCTCTGTAAAATCATCCTTTGGAGATGTTATTCATGTTTATTACCATTGTTCTGCTAGTGCAGAAATATTACATATCACCATTACAGCACCATCCATCCACCCATTTTCCAAACCGCTTATCCTACTGGGTAGCGGGGGGTCCAGAGCCTATCCCGGAAGCAATGGGCACGAGGCAGGGAACTACCCAGGATGGGGGTTCATCAAATACACATATATTTTAGATATCTGTTTCTGTCATACATTCCAACTTGAGCAATTTGTACATGAGATCCGAGCAATCTTTTTGGGCAAGAGGTTAGATCACCACAGGTTTGCTTCATCATGGGTGTTTATTTTTAATTGCTTACTCTCCCTCTATGTATGTATCAGTGAATATCTAGGCTTTTCTCCTACTTCGGGTACTCCGTCCTAGAGTTGGCAAATCAGTTAATTTGATACATCCTGAGAGATCGTCACCCCCAGTTGCCATCATCCATAACCAACCAATTTCAACTTCAACCTCTTATTTCCACTTCAAAGGGAGTTTTCCACAGGATATTACTCAATTTCCTTCTTTGATGGGGTTCCTCCTTTTCCCCTTAGGACAAAAATGTATTACACTGAATTACAAAAATAATTATTTGCGGGTTGATTGAATCTCAAAGCAAACCTGAATTACCATGCTCACATCTGAATGTCAATGAATATGGAGCAAACAAGGTCTCATTAATGCAGTGACAGAAAAGCAAGGTTACATAAGTTACATAAGCTAGCAATTTCTCTGCTGGCCATTGGCTAGACGGCACAATGGATCACTGTTAGGTGTCCCAAAGAAGTGGGACAGTGACACACACAGAGAGAACTCAGAAGTCACTGTCAGCTTCTCGTCTGCAATCATTAGATCCTCTTCCATGTAAAACTATATGCTAACGGTTTCTTAGACACAGATGCACCTGCACAGAAACACACTTATGTATGAGGGCGCTACCTGTTGGTAGGAGGGCCAAATCGCTTTTTATGGTAGGAGTCAACAGCTCATCTTTATACAGCATGGTTAAAATACATAGGCAAAGTAGAATACCCTACAATATTGCCAAGACTAGACCTCAAACATTTTTTAAGGGTGAGATCCTACTGGGAACCATTAAGTGCAACATTTACGTTGCTTTACTACGAATGAGGGAATGACCATAGCTCAGTGCTAATATATAGCATATTGAAGAGCACATACTTGGAGTACGTTCCACAACACTCTGGAACTTGGCCCTCTCGTACTCTACGGACTGCTTCTGCAGCTCTGGCCTGAGGATCTGGATGGTGAAGTTCACCATGTCCAACTTCATGAGATCCAGCACTCGGAATATCTCCCTGGGAAACAAGGCCAAGACGTTGAGTCAACTCAGAGTACTCTCCTCTTTCAGGGAGCTATTCTCTTCACTACTATAGACAAATATTACAAAGGACCTCTGTAAACTTGAGAGAACATACAGTTCCCATTCTGCTTATACGTGAAGATGGAAACAAAATCCATTTATGCCTTACTGACCTTTAAATATAAGAGTCAATGTATGACTTAACAGAAGATGGACATATGCTTGTTTTTTTTTATAACCGACTTACTTAAACATTACTACAGTGTTGTCCAAGTTCTCCTTCAGTTTTTTAACCTCATCATCCCTCACAGGGGCACAGAACTTGGCCATGACAGAAATGATGTAAGTGGCCAGCCCCTGAATGTCAACTGCATTGTTGTCAGCCTGCTGCCGGATGAGGTCCACGTCCAGCACCTCCAAGATCTGGGTTCTCAAGCGATTTGCTCCGGGGTTCAGAAAGGACAGCAGAACCTATGAAATCATGGAAAATCTGGGTTTAGTGGGATTTTTCTAGAGCACAGATTCTCCTTGTGGGGACACCCCGAAAGTCCACATTTTTGCTCCCTTCCAGCTGTCAGTCAATCAAGAATACCTGGCACTGGTGTACTAGGAACCAAAAGAGAACAAAAATGTGGACTGTCTGGGGGGTCCCTAAAGACTGGGTTGGAAATCACTGCTCTAGAGCATCTTTAATGATATGGAGGCTGAGAAGAACCAACTCAGAGCAACAAAGACAATTATCTAAATCATGCAATCTGAAGAAGTCAAGAGATGTGTGCACCATTATTCTGTGTATCTCTTACAAATCAGATGCCATTGATGTATACTGCCTTTTAAAATAGGAACACTAAAAAACACTGCACATACACTGCACTCCATGTCCCAGGGGCTTAACTTCTCTCGTGGGATACCCAAAAGACAGATTGCTCACCTCTCTTATCTCCTGCAGCAGCCTGATAGCGTGCTCGTACTCCGGAGGGTCGTTATTGAGTTCAGACTCCAGGCAATCCCAGAATGCCTTGTGGACGATATCTTTCACCTTTTTCTCTAAGCTGGAAGGAAAGTTGAACACCTCTTGACATCCAGATAACCCACGCCAGTTAAGATTAAAGACAATCACACCGCATGAGAAGACTATCACCTTTGCCCAGAAGGGTTCCATTTTCAAAGAACCAGGGTGAGAATTTCAGTCAGCAGCCCCCAAACTACAAAACAAATTCTAAAGATGGAGACCAGAAACATCTAAAGAGACATTTAACTCGACGTACCTGTTCTGAGGTAGATTGGGCTGCTCAACATGAAAGCTGTTGTTCATAATAATCTCATGTGCCAGGCTCAAATTGACAAGGTCCCGGGCGGAAGCCATGACTCCGTCGAGGGTTGTGACTTTGGGCGGGCTAGCTGGAGACAAACACGGCAAATGGGAATGAAGCAAAAAAAATAAACTGAAAACCAAAACAAGCAACCACACTATCTGGGGCTGATACAGGCACTTGCAGCAATTAACATAAGAACTAACAATTTAAAAAAGATCCATTTTTTTATTGTACAAGGCATGAATTCCATATCTAAAGCCTAATCAGATAAAGCACTAATCAGGTTAAAAGATACATAAACATACCTTCATAATGCTTTATAATGGTCAGTATAAGCCATTATAATGCATTATACAGTGATTTATAGGGCATTGTACATGACATTAAGAAGGTGTCTATAATGTCTATAGTGCTTTAAAGTGTTACCGAAATTTTTAAAATATTTATTACTCTTTCTGTCAAATGAAAACATTACATTGCCAACTTAAAATTATCTTTAAACCGTAACTGACCTTTTTAGGGAACAGTGACATGCATAGCGTGAGATACTAAGCAAAACACATCCTCTTCAGAGGACAAAAATCAAATGGTGGCTCTCAGTAGGATATAAATAAACTTACAGGAAGGTGAGCTGTGATTGCTGGAGTCCCCACTGGTGAAGCTTTGACGGGAGAACTCAAAGTCACTCGACGACGTCACACTGTCGCACCTGTCCGAACATTCCGTGTCACTGCTCGGGTCTTCACTCGCTGTTGTGGATGTGGATGTGGATGCAGGACGTTCATCGTTGAGCGGCATGGTAACAATGAGCAGAAGACTGCAGTAGCTGCACCCAGATTGCTGTCTGGCAATATTAATGTGAAATGATCGGTTTTCTGGTCTGGATCTTTTAAAATGTACATTGGTGGGCACTGATCCAAAAAATTAGTAATTTTGGAAGGCTCTAAAAGGATTTTAATTCATTTTTTAGATGCATTCATTGTGATTTTATTCTGACAGCATCAAAATCCATCCAAGTAACAAAACAATTACTCTGACTACCGAAGAGTGGAAACTAGTTTGTGTTGGTTACCAAACTACCCTACTGTTGCTAGGAGGGGAGTACAACAGAATGGGCTTTACAGCTCATAAAGCCGTGACCATGGCAACAGCTGGAACTTTATACAGTTGGCACAAGAGCAAAGCCGGTTAGAGCACACTTGAATATCCGATGCAAGACATTCGGAAAAAATGTTGTAAACAAGACAGCTAATTCCCACACACCCCAAATAAGAAATTTAAAAAATCTTGCATATTTAACCTGATATTTAAATATATACATTTTGGATCTTGCTAAAGGCATCTGGCTCAGATGTTAACAAGTAGGTCAGCGAGACACAGTGTCCCAGCTACATGGAACTGGATCAAATGCACCTCTGGGATAATGACAATAACGGCTGACCTCTCAAAAGCCAACGGATCCAGTTACACTGGCGGTACTCCGGATTATTAAGCCCAACATCCAACCCTACAGCATTGGGGATATACGATTCCTGTTTTCACAGACCTAGAGTAATTAATGTATAACCTTTTAAGGAGGGTTGTTTATAACTAAAAGAAAACGAATGATCAGTTCTTGAAATATGTTGTCTAATGAGGTGGCCAATGTGTGCCTTAAGGGCATTTGGAAATTTAGCCAATACCAGTTTGACGGTTTACCAGTTTAGCCAGGCAACCCGAGCAGCTCTGACCGCCCCCCCCCCCTCCAAAAAAAAAGCCTGCTATTTCTTTAAGAGGACACACCACCGCAGTGCCCACTGCCCTGAGATATACGTTGTCCCGCATGATAAACGTACCACCGAAGCGTCTGCTTGTTGGCGCTGTACGAAATGACTGCTTCGACCCTAGGTTCTGACTAAATGGTTTTGGCATGGTAGTGTTCTTGTCCTACAGATTAACCACACAATTAAATTAATTAAATCGGCCAAAATGCGATGACATTCAACACTAAAGGCACGCGGTGAATGTATTTGCGTTTCATTATAAAAATGAAACGATTTTCTGTTGCAACAAAACAAAGAATGCAAAGGACGTCCTGGTGGAATTTTTAACCACATATCGCTATCGTATCTGTATCTAAAAAATAAATCGGATGACCAGTTTCAACAAAACCCTCACACAGCAAGAGAAGCCAGTGACTGGAAGAACAACGTGTTCCAGGGGCGAACAACGTCTTTCAAGAGAGGAAAACAGACAGTCGTAACATTTTTCTCTAAATAGACAAACTGACATCCCTGGCAGCAGGATCGCTGGTACACAAACTGATTAGTCAGCAAACACACAGCTTGGCACCTCTCTTCGCATTGGCTGAGCCTTCGTATTGCTCAGCCATAGAAGGATAGCACGAGGCTACTGTACACACCGTCTCAGCTGCAGCACTAATAATAATGTTTTATTTATATAGCGCCTTTCTCACACTCAATGACGCTTTAAAATGCAGACAATACGAAATAACTGAACACAAAGCAGTGCACACACAGCAACAACAACACAACGACAACGAGAGCTTTGACTTGCACCGACACAAAAAAAGGCTCGGAGCTCACGCGTCACCGAGCTGTACACGTGATCGGAGCTCGCGCACCAAAACAAGACAGGTCAAGAGGAGCAGCGACAAAAATGCGAGGTTATACGATACAGTCGCAAAGGCAACACGTCGTGTCACTGTTAAAATGCAAACGACCGGCCATACCCATCACCAAAGCACAACAAGAATTTCTTCAAGGTTTAGCATCATACGAAGTTAAACCTTCAGAAAAACAAAGCACAGACTCCACGAGCAGTTTAACCTTCGCGTCAAACGACTTAAAATCTCTTAGCTAGTTTTCCTCATATTGGATAAAAGGTTACATTTATTCGATATACGATTAAATAAACGATTAATTATTTATTCGACAGCAAACTGTTTTATGAAAAATAAGGTGGTTATATTGAGGTATTAAGATCAGAAGTCTGTTAACAAGTAACAGCAAAACAATCGAGATCCCCAAATCAAAACACATTATGTATGCAAAAATGTCCTAATGACATATCCGTAGAAATGACATATTTGTAGAAAAACTCCAACTTCCAACTACGGTAAACAAAACTGTAACGTGAAAACTGTAACTTAGTGTGCGCTTAAATTGTCGATCGCATTTAAACTACACAGAAATGATGTGTATTACCTTCTATTAAGTCCCCCAAAGGAGACTTTGTCACAAACAGCTTTGTATCTGTATGGCTAGCGAGTGTAAATACGGTCCGCCTGCTTTCTCCTGTTTTCAGCAGAGGTCTTTTAAATATCCTACTGACCAGCTGGTAGCGAGCATTTGTTACAACTCGACTAGTCCAATTTTCAGGGTGAGGACACAAGGGTAGCGTCTTTAAATCGAGATAGCTCCAGTATGGCAGTGGGCATAGCAATGATATTTATATATAACTTAGTCGTATATATGTCTGGTATATTCAATTTTAAATCATTTGGAGATATTTTGCATAAACACAATTCTTTACCTTTGCAGTATAAACAATGGCACGTACCATTTCGCTTCGTGTTCTTTGTTTACGGATGTGACGTATAGAAAGATCGATTATACTACAAAAAAATGTATGTTCGCCTCAAAGATTTTATGTTTTTTTACGAGGTCTATTAATATGACTTTCCAGTAGTAAAAATTGTGAATAAAAGTCAAAAGAAGTTTGTTAACTCTACTTGCTCGAGTCGAAGTCTGTTAAGCTACTCACAAAGTTGTATCCTAAATGGAGTACTTATTATTAATAACAATATCACAGTTTTAACTAAGTTAACAGAAAATACTTTCTATTAAAGGTATTCATGAATGAAAACTTAATCGACAATCCCCCCCCCCATCCAAAAAGAAAGAAAAAAAACGATAAAGCAACTCGAAAATAATCCCAACGTTACACTTTCTCAGACGGTGAGCGGGATGTAATTTAACTTTTTGCAATTTGATTTGAGCGATGTAAAACATATTTTTAAAAATAGGATTTTAATACATTGTAAATACTGCGGACTGCCTCGTAGCTGAAGTTCCGCGTTTGGAATTTAGGCAAGAATTTTCAATTTAAGTGAATGGCATTTGCTCCTATACGTCAGTGCAAACAAACATGGATGTAGTATGGTGGTGTGTTGCAACTTTTTATTAGTCTGTTTTTACAAAATTCTAACAAAATTCCCAAATATAATGCCCACCCACTTAAAACTACGGTCTGCAGGCTCGTGAAGCGGAACTCTCTTCTCACTGTGCTTTTTTCCACACGGCTTTTTAATAATGGACGCGGACTCAAAACGTGATTGGCTTCGTGAAAAAGTACGCGGACAACTGGAATAAACGCAAATACATCTTTCAAGGAAAAGTGCGTGAAAAGAACAACTCTTAGCACAGAAATATTTGCAAACGTGGCTTACGTAAAAAGCAATAATGACAACCCTCGTTCTTGATAACGGAGCATATACAGCCAAAATAGGATACAGCCACGAGAAAGTCAGGTAAGATCATCCGTCAGCTAATTTTCAGTTAAGTTATCCTCTTAAATATGTCCAGTAAATTATACTTACATTAAATATGCGAGGACAGAATATGAAATTAGTTATGATCAACAATACCAAGCACGGTACACTTGTTATGTTCATCCAGAATTGCCAGGGAGATGAAACAAACCAATTGAGTATTATTATACTTTGCCGATCAGCCTCAAAGGCTTTTTTATCTACCTTCTTTTTAAGTTTACTGTTATGCTACGAGTTGGACATGTGTCATCATATACATTTTTTTGTCCAAATATCTTTTTACCGTAGCGTCATCCCCAATTGTCAATTTCGGTCGAAGACGTCGAGATTGAAAACATTTACTGCTAGTCAGCTTGATGAAATAAAGGATCCTTCTGGACTTTTCTACATACTACCCTTCCAGAAGGTGAGGCCACGGCGATACAGTTTGTCGCGGGAGAGGGGCGACGGTATATATAAAAAAAATCTGACCCCCTACGAAGCTCTAACGTTAAACACTCAAGGAATGGGGCACAACGTTATGCTATCGTTTGATCGTTTGATGGCAGATGTTTACGATTACCCGGGTACATCTGATACAATGTATGTTAAAAACGAACATAAAGTTTTTTTTCATGCTGAATTTGTGTTAGTATGTGTTTTTCTCCAAGTAGATTGTGCTTCTTGTAATGCTATGTATTTTTTAGGGTTATCTGGTGAATTGGGATGTACAGCGGAAAGTATGGGATCACCTGTTTGGAAAGGAAATGTTCAAGGTAATGTTTGTTTTAGAGTAGTATAATATCTGTGTTTCTTTATGAAAGATGGAGAGTGTGTTGCATCTACACTGATTTAACCCCCCTCATAATGTTCAACAGATACATTGTGTACTGGTTTAATATAATAAAGCATTAATAATAATAGTTTTGTTGTTGTTTTCTGCAGGTGGACTTTGCAGACACAAGCGTAGTGATCACAGAGCCCTATTTTAACTTTACCTCAATTCAGGAATCTATGAATGAGATCCTGTTTGAGGAATACCAGTTTCAAGCAGCTCTTCGGATTAATGGTAATTTATGTTGGATGGCATCAGGTGATATACTGTGCCATAATTTGGAGCTACTTTCATGGATTTGGTTTTGTCTTCTGTTTCAGCTGGGTCACTGAGCGCACACAGATACTTCTATGAGAACAGCTCAGAGTTGTGCTGCATCGTGGTGGACAGCGGCTTCTCCTTCACACACATTGTTCCCTATTGCAGGGGCAAGAAGATGAAGGATGGAATCTGCAGGTCACAATGCCACAAACATGACTAAGTCTAAGATGGGATCCTGCCAAACACCTGAGCACTGAAGATTTGTGATACACAATGTTGATCAGATTGTAATTTGATTTCTCCTTTTGTTTTATTGTAGGATGAATGTGGGTGGAAAACTGCTGACCAATCACTTAAAAGAGATCATTTCATACAGGTACTTGACATTTACAGTACTGTGCAAAAGTCTAAGGCAGGCAAAGAAAATGATGTTTAGATTATCCTCGTGTTGGTGTAAAACTATGATATCATGCCTGTCAAAGTGTGTCAGCTTCGCCATTTCAGAATCTCTGCTAAAATCATCCTAGTATTTGCAGCGACCGTCCAGTGCAGCCATGTATTTTTTGACTTGGCCACTAGCACACCTCATACAGCTAGTCAGTCTGTCACTGACTTTTTAAACCAACATATTTAATTATTTAATTGAGCTGCTGGTGAAATTGAACAAAATCATGGAACGGCTGAGGTGCCCCTGAGGAGAAGTTTGGGAACTGAAGCGGTGTTCATCTAGCCATCCAACTAGATATCAGTAACTTTTTAGAAAACAGAAGAGATGGTTACTAGTTTTTATCGTGTTACTCTTAATCTGCACATGTTCTAATGTTAAATTGTGTTTTTTGTTCTAAACCAAAGAACAGTTGCTACCCAGATAAACAGCTTTAAACATTCCTTTGGACTGCCTAAGACTTTTGCACAGTACTGTATATCTTATCAGGCAAAATATGTTATGTCTTGGTTATATACTGTAAATTTATTTGTGACGCTCTCGTCCCCTTCCCAGTATTTAGTGCACCTTTGTAATGACATCTTCTGCAGGCAGTTACATGTCATGGACGAGACCCATGTGATCAATCAGGTGAAGGAGGACGTGTGCTATGTTTCTCAGGACTTCTACAAGGACATGGAAATAGCTCAGTAGGTTTACTCTCACATTCGTTCTTTCGCTGCCTAATGTTAGGTGACCGCCCTTAGTCGGGGTGCATCACGTATTCTTAATGAACCTCAGCAGTCCAGAAGCTCTTTGCAGCATCCACTACTTTTAAGGAAGACCCATGACCAATAGAGGAGTATCCAAACTTTTGGTGTCCTACACATTTTTTTTTGCATGAAATGAACTGGACAAAAATCTGACTGATGTTGCTGTACTGAAGTGTTATAATAACCCCACAGGTTAAAGGGGGAGGAGAACACGGTGATGAAAGACTATGTGCTTCCTGATTTCAGCTCCATTAAAAAGGGCTACTGCAAGGTAACTTTTTATGTTTAGGTAACCATATTAGATGTGATGCGAAATCTCTAAGTTTTGCGGCACAGTAGGAGCTACTATACATACAAGCTGCGGAGGGGTGGGCTGTACAACGGGAAAACAAAAGGGGGTTTCTCAGTGTTAGGTGTATTTACTACGCCAGATATTGTTTGTGTGACTGGATCTGACTCAATAGTCTGTAGTAGCATAATGGAAAGGATATATAGGATTTACACAGTGTTTGGATATATCCTCTACTCCAGAGCTCTTCAAATCTGGACCTGAATTCCAAATCCATGCCTAGTTTTCAGTCCTCCCAGATAGCTGATTTAATAATTACTCATTCTGATTGGCCACAGAGGCTTTACACACAGCTCACAGGTAAAGGAATGCTGGGAAAACGACAGTCCTCAGACCTTGAAGACCATGATTTGAATAGTTTTGCTCTACTCTGTGCATCTGAATTAGTGATTACTGCACAGTTTCAATTTCAGATGGGAGCAGAACACTGAGGTCTTCTGTTGTCGAAATAGAAACTTCTTGATTCTGTTTGAGATCTCAGTTTGCAACTTAGGAACAACTAACATTATTTCTAATTCTGGTTTCAGTAAGACCTCTGATATGAAACTGACGTTTAATAGTTAATTCACAAGAGCTGCTTCAGTTGTAATATTAATAATTATAATAATAATAATAATAATTATTATTATTATTATTAAGTTATTTTTACCAGACTTTGCAGACAAGTGTACTAATAATAATCGACCTTGCAGATTGCATTTGCTGCTTGTGGTACTTGCAGAATTTCATGGTATATTTAATGTAACATTGTGTTAATTGTATGATAACACACCCTCTATGCTACGATGATTATTTGAATCACTTTGTAATTTTACTAGGATCTGATGTTAACCAATGTTACAGTTTTAGTGGTGTTGGGTTGAGTTCTTTGGCTTGGCTCCATTTGCTTTTGGCCGCTGGGGGATCCTTCCTGCAGCATGACCAGGGGTGGTTATGCAGTTGTAATTAGTGCACGCACATCCTACATTTTATCCCACACAGTCCCGGGAGGAGATGAACTTCACAGGCAAGTACAAACCCGGCGAGCAGATACTCCGGCTGGCCAACGAGCGCTTTGCCGTGCCAGAGATGCTCTTTCATCCCTCTGACATCGGCGTCCAGGAGATGGGCATCCCGGAGGCGGTGGTCAACTCCATCCACAACATGCCGGAGGGTATGAGGATGGGGGGGATTCGGAATGTATTTGAAACCTAAAAAGTATAGAAGCTGCTCTAAGCAGTCAGAACACATAGCAGATGGTTAATATTCCCACTGAGCCTGCTGCTCGTTCATTAAGAAAAAAATGGCAGGCTGTAAACGGCAACTTTGAAAATGCAAAAGTGGAAAGTTGATGTTTCCGCAGCACTTTTTGGTTAATGTGTTTGCTGCCCATTTCCTGTGTCTGAACAGAGATGCAGCCTCACTTTTTCAAGAACATCGTGCTCACTGGGGGCAACACGCTGTTCCCAGGCTTCAGAGATAGAGTGTACAGAGATATCCGTTCCTTCGCTCCCACCGACTTCCAGGTGTCTGTGGTGTCACCGCCCAAGTGAGTGTGGGGGGACCGACGATGTAAGGGACCGAAAGGCACCAACTCCCTGCTTAACCCTTTTGCTGTGGCTTTTTCTGTTTCCTCAGCCCCATCTGTTATGCATGGGAAGGGGGCAAGCTCTTGTCAGAACACCCAGACTTTGAAGAAATGGTCGTCACTCGAGAAGACTATGAAGAAAACGGACATTTCATCTGTGAAGAAAAGTTTGATATTTAAAGCACATTCCAAGCAGCAACACCAGGCTGGTGAAACACTGATTCAAAAGTGTTTCAGCAGTAATGCTATACAGTACTATGTGCTGAATCACATTAAATGCACTTCTACTGCTAGCTGTATTTGGGTTTAGTGTAAATTGTATAGATGTTCAAATTCATTTTTGTAGTTTTTTTTTACCGAAATGCGTTTGTTGTTTAAGAAACTCATTGTGAATTTAGGTTGGCTTTTTTTGAACACAAGACTGTACATAATAAACTTTTAACACATCTTACTGGAAGTTATCTTGTCTGAATATGGATGCATACAGACGTTTTGCGCCTATACCCTTCTTACAAAGTAAAACAGTCGAGGATGAAATGGTTAATTATGTGTACACAATAAATCTACTTTGTAATACAACGTAAACTGAAACAACCATAAGTTATGCTTTGACTGGCATTTAGTGACGTTACGGGTAGTGATATATTTATTTCAATAAACGCTGCAATAAATTTCATAAGCCATATATAATACAGGACCGAAAACTAAGCTGGCCCACTTAGTTAAGGCAAGTTATTTAGACGGCGAGGACAACAACTTCAACACTAGTCCGTTGGCTAGTAAAAAATGCACATTGGACTCCACGACCATTAAATTAGCCCAATTCGCTAGTAGCAAAAATTCTTCCATTGCACCTCTGTTCATATTTCGCAGAAATACCCCTGAAAAACGCTCCGAAGGGCCGTGAGGTGATTGGATATTCCATCTTACGTCACTTCCGTGTGTGTGATGGCGGCCGATTTGACTCCGAGATTCCGAAGGTTAAACAGCCAGACGAGGAGTATTCGTGAAAATGGCCAAATAGGTACGAAAACCTGTCTGAAGTATATATGATTTGTATTTTAATGGTAGACTTCTTCTTTCTATCGTCATACAACAGGAGCGAGTGCAGATAAGTTTTTTTCTACTACTGACTTGCGCCGCACGTCACGGTGTCTGTGTTATGCGTCTAGTTTTACACCCGGTGTATATGCAGGGTTTTGGGATAACCTTTAGGACAGCTGTTCAAACCCAGATGTGAGGACTTTTCAGCCAATCAGTCCGCTAATTAGTAATCTAAGTAGGGAGTTGCAGTGAAATCCCGCATACACAGCGGCCCTTTCTGGATATTACTGGCCACCCCTGGTTTAGACCATGAAACTGCGAGGACAGACTGGGGCAGTTATTCTCTTAAGGGGGTCAGAAGCGTTTGACATTAATGTCCTCCAAGTATTACACTAGATTGCCGGCATTAAGAAGCAAAATATTATTTTGAAAACCAATGTTATTTATGCAATGCTTTGCAGTTTCATTTTACAGTTTTTACAAATATGTAACTCACTCTGATTTCTGATTTAGACTACCTTGGTTCCACAAGGTTGATTATTTTCATTCTGTCACTAGCTTTTCACCCACTTAAGTGTCTCGACCACCCAGCCGCCCCGAGTCCTGTTCCCAGTGCACATTTTAGCTCGCATATATAGATGAAGTATTAATACATTTATTTCAGACCCAAGTAGCACAGCTATTTAAGTGGAATATGGAGGGGGGGCATGCATGTTGTCACAGGGGTACTGCTCCCCCCAGAATGGCGCCTACTCTGTCCGGACTGCTGTCGGCTGTCCTATTTTAACCCCTGTCGTCCTTTTCCCTTCTGTTACTCTACAAAACACGCGAAACACTCAGACCACGGAAGCTGTGAACTGGCATGCATGCGATTAGTGTAAAACCTGGTACGTAGAGCACGGTACAAGCTGCGAGATTTCTATCGCTGTACTCGAATACTCCCACAGGTTTCTCTGGGCCGTTTCATGCCACACAGCTATGGAAAAACATCATCCAGGCGCTGCAGACGCAGGTGGAAGTACGGCCTAGGCGGCTGCATTTGCGCACGCACGCCGACTGTTTCACCGGCTCGGACGCGGTGGATGCGGTGCTCAGTCACCTCATGCAGGACGTGTTCTTCTGTTCCAACGAGATCTCGCGCCTCAAGGCCACCCGACTCTGCCAAGCTTTCATGGAAGCCAAGGTTTTTGAGCCCGTGGGGACGAGACTCTTTCGCAGGGAGAAAGAGGCCACGTTTGAGGACTCGAGCTGCAGCCTGTATCGATTCCTCGATTGTGACGCCTTGCCTGGCTCAATGAAGTGCGGAAACATGGAGAACGAGACACCTGACGTTCCTAAAGGGAAGAGAAAGATTCACAGGTTTAAACTAACCTTTGATGTTTATTACTGACTAAGCTCAAGTCGCTATGAATGTAACTTGGCTGTTTAACCGTTTGCCTCATGTGGTATATTAGCCTTTGCTTGTACAAATTCAGTACTGCTTTTTGTAGATGGATGGTGCCTAGTAGTGATGGACAAAATGAAGCTTCTCAAATCATTTGCTGTATGTTTTTCGACCCCACTAGATGGTGCTCTTGGATTGCTTTGGGACATGCGTTGTGCCCCCTTTTGAGCATAGAGCACCATCTAGTGGGGAGGAAAAAGTCCAGCAAACGGTTCATGAAAAGTCGGTCTGTCCATCGCCATTGCCTAGAGGTAGGATTGATCATACAATAGAATGCCCCTAAGCAAAGTTATGCAAAACCCATAAAGTCAGAGTTTTTTAATAATAAAGAAAATGTATGATTAGCTTAACACATTCTCCATTATAATCGTGAAATTTAAAAAGAATCATGATGAACAATGAATGCAGCTCTGTTAACTTGTTCTTCAGTTGCAGTGTTCACTAACTTATTAACCTTTAAATGTACTTTGCCATCAGAAGGGATCAGCTGAGGACCTTTTCTAACCCTCTGGCTTCGGAGGCGTCAGACAGGAGGGTGGAGAGGCTGCTGAGGACCATCAACCTGAGACCTTCCATGCCCTCTGACCGGCCTGTGGCCGCTGTCAGTAGCGCCCTTCCCAAGAGAGGTTAGGGACAGTGGGAGTCACTGGGACGCATTTCTCGCTTGTGGATGCACGGTGTCTGGGTCAGCCATTATCCACACTAGGGGTGTAAGACATGATTGCACACAGAGTTGATTAATTCAGGTCCGTAGAGTAAAAGTCCAGAGCGGGATTTTGTTTCAACCAAGCAGCTGAGTACTCAGCTGGTTAGCAATGTTGCCATGGATGTGACTTAATTGTCCCTAGGCAATTAAGGGATTAAGGGCCTTGCTCAAGGACCCAATGGTGCAAACACTCTGCCAACCCTGGGATTTGCACCAGCAACCTTCCTAACCCACTCAGCCACACCCGCCCTGAAAAGCGCTACACAGAGAAGCAGTGGGGATTCAAACCCCCAACCATAGCGGTGTAAGGCAACATTGCTAACCACTGAACCACCATAAATACTGACAGCGGTACCAGTTTGACATACAGATGTAGCAAGAAGATACTATTGGATGTCCTATGATAAAGTGGCGTGCTGTTTGAGGAAACTGGTGCAAGCTTCTTTTTTCCAGAAGGAAGTTGCTAAAAGGCTTATACCGGAGTGTGAGAAATAGTGGGCTTGTGGTTAAGGGACTCGAGTTAATATTGGCAAACTACATCAGTGTTTATCAATACATATGACTAGTGTAGATACAGGTAAAGCCTGGATATTTTGTTGCTGTATCTGCACACATCAATGTTCTGCTCTAATGAAATACCGTGGCACCGAAATTACCCAATGAAAAATTCTTGGTCCAGATCAACAAAGCATTCACTTAATGACATGTCTCAGAATCACTTGCAGGGGGAAAACATTGCCATTAATGACTATCAGCACACTGATTAACAGCTGGCTGCCCTCGTGGGTGTCTCTGAAGGGTGCTAATTAAAGTCTGCTCGCTGCGGAGGAAATGGGGGCTGTGCACGGCGCCGGGCGGCTCTGTGTGATTAGCGTGATGCTACTGCAGATGAAAAGATGCACATGATGGATGAGACTGTAAATGAGGCACTCGCTGAAGCCCACCTGGGATGTGGTCTGAGTAATGAGGTCCATGCCCTCTGCTTTGAAAGCCCCCGTGCATTTAATGTGTGCCCCAGGGAATTATACTGCTGCACATCAAAGCTTCTCTGTTTGTCTGCTACACTACACTGCAGGCACAGGGTGGAGTTGCTGAGTCTTAAAACTGTTGTTTTCGGGTTACGGTTGTGTGGCTTTTTTGGTCTTTTTTTTTTTGTGAGACTGTGTGACTGCCTGCATTGTAGGTGTGTCTGTGGTTTTTATCTGTGAAATACAACAGGCTGAACTATCTCTGCCGACAGCTTGCCGCGCACGATATGTGCTCTTTGTCTCCCCCTAGTGGTGGAAGAGGTGTGGAAGCAGCATACACTCCTGCAGCTACTGCAGATTGTGGAGCTTCCTGTCCTAGACGGCATTTTGACTTCGACGGCACAACTGGAGCCACAGGAACGAGTCCTCCTGTCTAACTGTCAAGACCTGGTCATCCCCAACAGCTTTGTTGACAAGGAGGTCATCCAGAGCCTGAACCTCCCACAGTCAGTACCAGAGCTTAACTCGCAGCCCCAGTCAGTAGAACATTGCATTCTATTGGGTCCTGTGTGTAACTCTGTTTTTATGCAGTCCCTGTATGTGAGCTTCTGCTTGTTTCAAACACACTATTTCTTACCCCACCTTACCCCATTACTCCCTCTGCTACCCCCCCCCCCCCCAGGCTGGATCCCTGGCTGGTTGCTGCCGCTGACTGCCTGGAGCACTTCCCCGATCAGCTGATTGTGGTCGCAGGGGAGCATCTCCTCCAGCAGGGCGGTGCTGTAGCTCAGGGGGGTGGTACCCTTGCCACCACAAAGCGAGTTCTCTTTGACATCATCGCCAAGCACTATAATGGCCAGGATAGGAAGGCGCTCATCTCTGGACACTATCTGGACATTCATGTTGCCATCCTGCACCTGCTGGGTGAGGCTGGCCCGCATGCGTTTGTGTGATTCCTTGTGTTTGCTTACACTTCTTTGGTAGTAATGTATGGTTACCTGCGTCACAGCGGAGGCCAAGCCAGAGTCGGCCCTAAGTGCCTCCCAGCTGTGCCTACAGCTAATGGGTCCCGGCGATCGTGACGAGCTGCGGAGGCTGCTGTCCTTCATGGCCACCGCATCGCATCCGGATGCCTGCCGACTGCACAAACAGGTCCGGGCCCTGATCCAGCTGTACCAACTGCAGCCGTCTGCCAGTCACTTGATGACCGAGATTTATAGACGTAGAGGGTTAGCCATAGTAGTTAAGGAACAGCCTTGAGTCAGAAGGCTCCAGGTTTTGTGAGGCTGTGCCATCTGGAGTGTGGCGCCCTCTTCAGGCTGCTCTTGATTTTATTATTTTGAATATCTAAGATAATGGATGTAAGTGGCTGTTATAGGTCAGTGTGCTAAGTCTCTGTGTTATATGATTATATCGATATTCTTTATCTGTACTGATGTTCGACAGTCTTGTGTCCCTCTGACACTTTCAGACCAACAACCAGTCCTTCGTCAGTCGGACCTTCCAGAAGGCCATAGTGCAGAGTAAAGATCTGTCCCGGGCCCAGAGTGAGAGGCTGGTTGTGTTCCTGATGGACAACCATGAGAGACTCTTCAAGGTACCGTTTCTTTGTACAAACCAGGCACACCTGTTTCGTTCATAGTCCGACGCCGGTTAGGGTGTTCAGATATAAATGTAGCTGACAGTCATATTTGTTATTAGATGCTGTTAAATGCTGGGATAGATTACAGCAACGACGGGGGTACATTCTGGGAAATGCGTTGTTAGGCAATTTTATCATTGTGGAAACATGAGTGTACTTATATAAACCTAGATGGTACAGTCTACTACACACCTAGACTATATGCTATAGCCTAAGTGACAAGTACAGTATAGTACATACATAAACCAGTACCCGTTATCATTGTGTGCGCTATACTGAACTTTTACACGACTGACAGCACAGTAGGTTTGTTTGTACCAGCATCACCACAAAAACGTGAGTGATGTGTTGCTACAATGTTACAACGGCTATGACATCACTAGCTGATGAGAATTTTTCAGCTCCATTACAGTATGATGTTCTGGGACCACCGTTGTACATGCCCGTTGTTGACCAAAACTTCATTAGATGACGCATGACTGTACTGTTAAAATTATTAGTAATTGTCTTTATTCGATATGTGGTAATTAGACGCCTGCATCGCTGATTAAGATGGTGAGCAAGACTTTGCAATGCCTACAGCAAGGCAGGGACTTGGATGCTATACCAAGTAAGTGTATTCTATATTTGGCGACATTAAGTGTTTCTCTTAGTGAGCTGTATACTGATCAACAATGTCGCTATAAATAAAATCCTCTTGTACAGGCTCAGTGGGCAGCAAATCAGATCCACAGCTTCAGCGTTGGGGGGTTGAATCTTGTCTCTCCTCTCTGGCTGTAGAGTTTGCTTGTCCACCAGCTGGCTTTTCTCCCTTCTTTTGAAGATATTTTTGGCTATTTGGTTTTCTCTGATCTGCCTGTGTGTGGGTGTACACGTGCCCAGTGATGAACCGGTGTCGCGTCCAAGGTGCTTTCTGTCTATGGCGACTGGCAAAGGCTCCAGTCTTGTTTCTCAACCAAGTCCATTTGAACCCCTAGACAGTCCACATTTTCGCTCCCTCCCAGCACACCTGAACCAAATAGGTGTGTTGGTAACTGGGAGCAAAAATGTGGATTGTATGTTGAGGACTGGGTTGAAAAACACTGCTGTAAAGGATAATCACTTGGAAGATTTGTCAGGCCCCAAGTCCAGTGATATTAAACTTTTTCCAGCCTGCTAATGAAAGATGCTGAAACTAAATTAAATGCTAGTAATAACTATGGTTCTTTTGCAGCATTTGCATTTTGTCAGCGTGTGACTGTGCAGCAGTATGAGGCCCAGAGGGACACGGCCACCCAGGAGAGCCTGAAGCAGCTGATCCGGAACGTCAGCCTAAGCGCTACGCTGCCCTTCAAAGACAGGAGGAGGCTGATGAGAGATTTCCAGAAACATCACCCAGTAGTCTTCCTCCAGCACTTTGCCACAACTATCGAATAGAACGGCACCACGCAGTGGTGGTCATCCAACACTGTTTCTCAAGTGGATGGATTTTAGCCACTGTGATTAGTAATTAGCTGGGGTTACAGTAATGACTGTCTGAGGCCTCTTGACCTTATTATAAAACATATAGGCTATTAGTCTGCATGCTAAATCAGAGATGCTAACTTTGGTTAGCTGGCTGGTGTGAGATTTTCATTTTGAGACGTCTGCACACGCATTTACATGCATGTAACAGTTATTACCTTGCAAATAGTCTGTAGGGTTTGCAAACTACCCCAGTGCTTCTGATGCAGCTAATTTTAGGTTTATAATATAGATTTCTTGGGTGAGTGTTACACCAAGTGCTTGAGAGTAGGCAACCCTGTTAAATGTATTACCAAATGTAGTTCTCTCAGGGATAGTTAGTAGTAACTAGTCTTAAGGAACAGGCTGCTGCTTAAGGGAAGCATTTAAATGATTTAATTTTGTTCTGTGGTATTAACTTCGAATTGTATTGGGGCACTTGAAGCAGGATGTCTTGTGTAAAACTGTAGCTTAAGCTTGGGCAGTACCTAATTTTTTGTCATACCGTCAGGACATTATATGGCAGTATACTGTACTTTACAACACAACACTATTCCAGTATTTTGAAATCTTGGCGTTTTATGAATCGTTAATGTTCTGTTGAAATTTTGATGCGATTTGATTGCTTTTACAGTAAATTCGCGCTGAACAAACAAATGGAATTGGATTTAAATGGGAAGATATCGGGTACGTCATGAAAAATATATGTGACCTATTGAAGTCTGATCTTTCCATGTGTGTACAATTATTCTGTGTTTTAGAAAGGTTTGGTTACATTTTATTGCTGTAATTTTAAATGAATGGTATTCATGGCTAGGTTTTAGCACAGTGTCGTCCAGATTTGCTACTCATTTTAGAGTATTCCAATATGCATCAAAGTGTTGGAATAATTCAGTTATTTGCAATATTTTAACTATTTGATTCAGAATTAATATCAAATGCACTTTAACATGCTGGAAATGTTTGACGATGTAATTTGAAAATAAATTATTTAAAATAAACACTAATTTTAAGCACACCGCATTGGTGAGTCATACAGCTTGTTTCATTGCTGTTCCTGTTCAAATCGTCTTAATTAGCCTGAAATAAAATAAGTTGTAGATCTGTTTTTAATGACATTTATTTTAAGACTCTGAATTATTCAACTCTTGCATAGATGGTGATGCAAAGGTGCTTGTTTGACTTGTTTTGCTTCACAGGAAACCACCATAGGTGGAGATTTCAGGTCCAGAGAGTGCAAATCCAGACCACGATTTTGTTTCAACCATAAAGAGTCAGTCACAGAATATTCATCTGATTGGTTGAAACAATATCATGGTCTGGATTTGTACTCTCTGAACCAGTAAAATCACCACCTCTGGAAACCCTGCATCGCTAAACTAGTAATAATCTTAAATTTGGTCATTCCTGTTAAATCGGGTATGAAATAAATAGATTATTTGATCTTGTGCTTGACAGTAACGCTGATATACTAGGAGCTAAAAATAGAAAATAAAAGAATATCATAGATTCCGTAGATAGAAAACAGATGTACTGGTTTTGCATAATTGTCAAGTCATAAGTGCAGCTAGAATAGGACTTCCTCCAAAATTCAACATTAACAGAATTCACGTTTCGTAATGCCCATTTACTTGCGAAAATGTGTCATTTCAGTTGTGTGTATGTACCACATGATTATTGGTTGCGACTATAACTGGCACTCTCGTTGACAGCTTGTTTGTACAAGCGATTCGTCCATTCAATTATCGCTACTGCTGCTCAGTTTCAACCATCTCAGCCGATTGGTTGTTTTATTCACCGGACTCAACGCTGTGGGTGTTGATTAGCCAATACTATTTCCCTTCAGTTATTTGCAGAGAAAATAATAAATTCCCGTGACTCGACCGGATGTGACGTTAGTCGCCTGAGCAGGTTGAATTCTGCTCACTGGAAGACATGGAGGCTCGTGACTGTTTTGGCCACTGACAGTTATATTTTGCACTAATCTAGTACTATAATATTTAGTCAAGATACTGACACCTTATTCAAGTGAAAGGTAAGCATCAGAAACGCTTACATCTAAGTAAATTCGCGCTGGCCGTGGTAATTTAATTCGGTAAGCATTTTAAAATGACGTCTGAGCGTAGCCTAGCAGAAGAAGCAAACAAAACAGCGGTTGTCGATTCGGGGGCCCTAGTCATGGAGGAAGGTGTTCAGATACCGGGATCCTGAGTTCACATCAGCCCGGCAGTCGGCGGACTGGCTACCAGTCCGTCCGCCACAAACTCTTCTCGCACACGTCGGCCGCGTAGTTACCTCGGGGGTCTGCCAGGATAGTTCGTTCATCACAGCATTACCGTACTTTACACTCCTTTAACATTTTTTGAGACTAATAATTAAAGGAATGGCGTCCTTAACTATGTTGACTAGTGAGCCGCTCGTATATTTTCCGTAATGACGAGCTGATTTCTCCTGCTGGGTCCGTTCTTCAGTTGGGATTTCGTCACCCGTTCGACGGGAAATAGGCAACATGAATGTTTCAGGGAGGCGCGGTGTGCGCCTGATCGGCACGCAGCGTTACGGTATCTCACGCATTTAAAGCGGAGGGCAGATACGCCGAGTGTGGCTGTCACACCGCGGCTGCAGGGCCCTGTTCACGCACCACCTAGTAGCCACTTATCTGAACTATTTCAGCGTCCGCACCCCCCCCCCCCCAAATGAAGTCATCTAGACTGTTTCCTCAAATAGGGGAGCCACTGCATTAATAAAAGTGATGCTATTTTTATGAACGTCGACAGGTTTACTTTCGAGTTGATTATAAACGTATGTGCAGCCCGGAAGATTTTGATACCTCTTTTGTTTTCCGATGTACTGTATTGGCTTGGTATCGTGCTGGAGTTAAATGTGTTTGAAATGGGATTTTTTTTTCCTGGCGCTCCAGTGAAATGTTTACTTGAGCTCAAGTAACCTTTGCTGCCAGCTTGATTTATTATATAATCTTAAACGTAGAAAAATGGCTGTCAACGGGTAACTAGTTACATCGTGATAGTTTATTAATTACAATGTCACGTCCATGTTAATTTTGAGAATTTTTGAAGTGGTTAGCTCATTAGGATTTTGGAGCATGTCAGCAAGGATTTAAGCAGCCTTTGGGAAATATTTAGTCACTAATATTTCAAATAACACATTGGCAGAACACGCAGGTGGTCATTTTCTTTGAATTTTTTTTTTTAAGATTCTACTTTGTATGGCAAGGTAGGCTTATGTTCTTTCACATTTTTTAAGTAACACTGGGGTTTGGATTTGTATCCCGTTTGATGTGCTGCACGTGTGCCTGTCGGGAGTGACTTGTATTCCAATCGAAGCCTTTGATCATGTGCGTAGACCACATCTAAATGCATCCCTCGGTGCGGATCCACGGAGCCACGCAAGCAGTCAGGTTTTTGCGACGTGTGTGGAATTGTGGATGCACCGATTCTATTTTCAGCTGGTCAGGGTGTCTCAATTTGGAATTGTTTAATGGGGGGAATAACACTGTATTCTCCTCCCTGTAGCTTTTCTTTTGATGTGCTGACAACACGACTTGTATCTCAGGGCACGTTTCGTGCCCTACTTTTACGAGGTAACAGCACATACCACAAAGAGGATTTGCGTGCATCAATTAAATGTGCGCCCTCTTCCCTGTTTCTGAGATTTTCTCTGAGCTGGAAAACGGACAGTGATCAATTTGTGGTTTGCCATCTAGGTGCCTGTTCCCCTTGACTGAAGTGTTTTGCTTGATCGGCTTCAGAGACCTGAATGCAGATACTGTGAGCCGAATGTGTCTGGAGATGCCACTGTCTTTAATCCTGGCCGAGGCCGCCAAACAGGGATAGGAACTGTGGGCGTGTGTTTGTTTTGGTACTCGTGATTTACCTTTGCAGCGACAAAGTTCCCATGGTGGTTTCTGTCCTTGGCATCAGTGACAAAATGCAGCCCTTCAGTGTTTCATGTGCTGTATTTTATGCCCAGATAATGTAAATTCATGTCAGCAGGCATGTCATAGGTGAAGAGCCACTTAGACACTTCTCTGGTGGCTCCTGATTGGCTCATAGACTGAGTGAATATCCGTATTAAAGTCTCCTCTCAGGTGACTGAGGTCAACGGGCAGAAGAATCATGGAGTCCATGCTCAACAAGCTGAAGAGTACCGTCACCAAGGTGACCGCAGACGTCACCAGCGCCGTGATGGGCAACCCAGTGACGCGTGAGTTTGAAGTGGGCCGGCACATCGCAAGCGGTGGCCCCGGTCTTTCCTGGAGGATCTACAATGGGACCAAGAAGTCCACCAAGCAGGTAGGTTGACCTGATGGGTTATGGTTACCTACCTCACCAGAGGAGATTCCCGATATGGTGGATAATGTCCATATTTATCTTATCAGCATCATTTCCCTTACTCGTGCCCATCTGCTGCTCAGAATTGATAGTTTTACCTTAGCTTCACAGTCATTTCTGGAGCTAAAATGTTGAAGATGCTTTCATGATAACCTTTGGTATTCCACCACGTCTGCTTCCCCAGGAGGTGGCAGTCTTTGTTTTTGACAAGAAAATTATTGACAAGTACCAGAAGTTTGACAAGGACCAGATAATCGATTCGCTAAAGAGGGGCGTTCAGCAGCTGACCCGTCTGCGACATCCTCGGCTGCTCACAGTCCAGCACCCCCTAGAGGAGTCACGGTGAATAACAGCTAGTGCACAGTTCACAACCATCTCTGTTTTTGTTAGTATATACGTTTTATTCTTTGCCTCTCAAATGGCATATTGTGGGTCAGAATGACTCACACTGTAAATCACACGTTGACATCATCTGAAAGACTTCATTTTCACTTTCTCAAAAGGTGATTCTTCCGCTGGCCCAGTTGAGCCTGCTGCGTTTCTGTTAAGTGCATGCAGAGAGTGTCAAAAGAAAATTGCTAGCATAGATACCTTGTTAATTTTCTTCCTGTTGCTTATTTGCTCATTAGTCTGTGAGGTAGGTGGGACTCTCAATCCTGCATGTCATGGAATGAGAAAATTGCTGCATTGAACAATGGAACATTTATCGTGAATGTTTGAGGTTTGGGAGCTGTTTACTTGAATTTCCATTCAGTGGCAAATGCCCTATTAGTTTACTTGCTAGTAGCCCTACCAGATCATCGTAGAAAGTATGAATGGGAATGGAAGCCGAACCATGGCAGGCTGCAGTGCTGTGCTGTTCTGCAGAACCACAATTGGGAATATCTTAGCATCTACTTGAAAATAATTGATGAAAAAGTAATTTTGCAGAACAAGAACTGTAATTATGTCTGAAATGGGAATCTGTGCCGTGACTCATCCACGACACCCCCATTTCTCCAGGGACTGCCTGGCATTCTGCACCGAGCCTGTTTTCGCGAGCCTATCCAATGTCCTCGGCAACTGGGAGAACCTGCCCAGCCCCGTGCCCACAGACATCAAGGACCACAAGCTTTATGATGTGGAGACCAAGTATGGCCTGCTGCAGGTGAGACGCTGCCTTGTGTTGAAAGGTACAGGCCTGCTACTCGGTAGGATTTATAGGAAAGAACTTTTGTGAATGACTGAAAATTTGTAGGTGGGGCCAAAATCCTCTTAACTCCGGCAAGACCGGACCATGAGTGCTTAAGCGGCTGGACCTGACTCGCTAGTGGTTTGCATGTACCTACAGAGGACCTAAGTTGCTTTAGTAATTACCAAGTCTTCCAACTGGATAAAAGGGAAAACTGCAGGTTTTTTGTTAATTTCAGCTGGGGTCTCTAATCAATTTTCATTTTCACAAGGTGTCTGAGGGCCTCTCATTCCTGCACAGCGGGGTCAAGATGGTGCATGGCAACCTGACCCCGGAGAACATCATCCTTAACAAGAGTGGCGCCTGGAAGATCATGGGCTTCGACTTCAGCATCTCCTCCACAAACCCCTCTGAACAGGAGGTGAGGTGCCTCGGCAAGGTCCAAAGGGAAAAATGACTCGACACATAAGCTGTTGTCATGGATACTTGGACCATAAAACAGGATGTTGACCTACTGGTGAGCTGAAAGTTCCGTGTAGTCATTGTCTCTCTGTGCTCCTTTGTGTATCTCTGTCTGTGAACCAGCCCAAATACGCATGTAAGGAGTGGGACCCCAACCTGCCCCCACTCTGCCTGCCCAACCCGGAGTACCTGGCCCCCGAGTACATCCTGTCAGTCAGCTGTGACTCCGCCTCTGACATGTACTCTCTGGGCGTGGTCATGCATGCCGTCTTCAACGAGGGGAAGCCTATATTCCAGGTCAACAAACACGACATCTTCAAGAGCTTCAGCAGACAGCTGGACCAGGTTAGCACTCTCACTGGCTTTGATTTTTGGTTCTCTTTATGACTCTCTATTCTGCGTAATGACGAGCCGATTGCTCGTATGCTGTGCTGTGACTCGCATATGGGGTTAGGACACCTGTGTGACACCCCCCCCCTCCCCACCACGCATCTCTCCCCACGCTGTTCTTCCACAGCTCAGCCGGTTGAGCCCGAGTGCTCTTACCCACATCCCAGAGGGGGTGCGGGACCACGTGAAGATGCTTCTGAGCGTCACGTCGACAGTCCGACCAGACGCTGACCAGATGACCAAGGTGAGATCTGTGGTCCTTCTTGTTGCCATGGGGGAAAAGTCGCTTGATATACCTGCTCGATTCCAGCATCACAGTTGCAAAAATACAGAAAATTTTGCGTCCTTCTCCCAGATCCCTTTCTTTGACGACGTGGGTGCTGTGACTCTGCAGTACATTGACTCGCTGTTCCAGCGGGACAACCTGCAGAAGTCCCAGTTCTACAAAGGCCTGCCCAAGGTGCTGCCCAAACTGCCCAAGGTAGGCGCGGCCGTGTCATTGGTGCGGCCTTCCGGCTGTCCTATCTGATTGGTTGTAATTCTCGGTATGGTTTGTATCAGCCAGCTTTTGTTTACATTGAAATGTTTGACGGGTAGCGCGTTTCTAGAATACGTTTCGAGCTGTCTGGAGCAGTATCTGGCCGTGCTCCGTCGCCACCATTTTAACAGAGCCTCTGTGTCCACCCGTCAGCGCGTGGTGGTCTTCCGCATCCTCCCGGCCCTCACTTCCGAGTTCGTGAACCCAGACATGGTCCCGTTCGTGCTGCCCAACGTGCTGCTCATCGCCGAGGAGTGCACCAAGGAGGAGTACCAGCGGCTCATCATGCCCGATCTCACGCCTGTCTTCAAGCAGCAGGAGCCAGTGCAGGTATGGCCAATGCGGGCACCTTCGCGTCTCCCCTTCCCCGTGTGCGCTGCCACAGTCCCCCAGGACCTTCGCAGGTGTCAGCTTAGCTTAGCTTGATAAAATCTCCCTGAATAGCCTTTCGGAGGTAACAGGCGGTGGTTTCAAAGGACATTTCGGAACCAGGTGTATTTGACATGTACAGTCCAGGCGCAAGGAATTTATTTTGGTATGACGGAACGCATTAAAGTAAATTAAAATGGCTGAAATGGGTGATTACACAACAAATGTAATTCTGTTACGAAAATGTCATGCTTTTAACGGTACCTTTTTAAGGGTAAAAAGGGTACAACCCATTATGCAGTGTAATTTGATAGTTGGGATACAACAGCAGAGAACTATTAGTATTTCAAGCAAAGCAAGTCAGCTCTTTTCACCCTGTAGGCATATTTTCCTTTTATTTGTAATTCAGTTGCCATAAAACTCAAAACCTAGTCCCTGGTTTTGAGTTCCTGGGGCGCCTCGTCTTGGAACTTCTATAGTTTGCGACAATGCAACAGGAGTTCTTGAAATAGCTTCTGGTTCCTGAATCCAGTTCCTGTGGTGGGAAAGCGCCTATAGAGCAATAACCGACCAACAATACAGAGCATGTTTGCCGACCCAAAGAGCTCTCGCTGTAAAAATTTTTTTTTTTATTCCTGATCTGAAACAGTGAGTTTAGGCTGATGGGAATTACTTACAAATTCCGCTACATCCTGTGGCTCTTTCCATTTTTTTTATCATTCTTTTCTTTCCTCCTCCATGCTGCCAGGCTAGCAACATGGTGAGTGGTCTTCCCGTGTGTCTTGTTTCAGTTACAGCGTGTCTATAGTCTATTTACACACTCAGACCTGCAGAGGGCACATGTTCACTCTGTGTCTGAAGCTTGCTGTCAGATGTTGCCTGATTGACGACTCATCTCCTCTGTTAGATTCTGCTGATATTCCTGCAAAAGATGGACCTGCTTCTGACCAAGACTCCCCCCGAAGACATAAAGAACAGCGTGCTGCCCATGGTCTACAGGGCCCTGGAGGCACCGTCCATCCAGATACAGGTAGGAGTGGTGCGTTGCCACGGGGACCCCTGCTGCATGGGAGCAGCCAGGATGTGGATGTCACCATGGCAACAGTCCCAACCTGCCTGAAGATTTCTTGCTCTGTGAATAAACATGTGAGGCTGGGTGTTGGTCTGGCTCGGGAAGAAGACGAGTGTCTACAGCAGGAATGAGTGGTCACACCCTCACTCTGTGCCGCAGGAGCTGTGCCTGAACATCATTCCAACTTTCGCCAACCTGATCGATTACCCGTCCATGAAAAACGCACTGATCCCCCGCATCAAGACCGCTTGTCTGCAGACATCCTCACTGGCTGTGAGTTACATTATCTGTATCTCTCTTTCTCTCTCTCTCTGTGCCCCCACCGTAACCTGTATGTTCTGCAACCACGGCTCGTCTTCCCCCTCCCTTCTCACTTCTATCCCCATACACAAAATCCCATAAATATAACCATAAATAAGTGGATGTTTTATGGTGGCTGCGTTTCCCTAATGAAATGCCCATTGACCTGCTGGTCTGATCGGTCTGTTAGAGTAAACCTGAAATGACCCATATCAGATTGATCATTTCCTTTAATTTCCTTTAATTAATTAAGGCAAAGCCTGACTTTGGAGCCAAAGTCATTTCCGCACAGGCTCATGCCCCCCCCCCCCATTTTCACCTTGAACTCTCCCAGGAAACACGATGACCAGTTATAAATGTCCTCCTACAGCCTGTTCCCTGCGCTCTGTGCTGTCTGGCTGCGGTCTGCTGTCTAGCTGCGGTCTGCTTCCTTGTCTGGCTGCTTGTTTACATTACTGTTCTTTTGTGCTGATTGGCTGATACACCCGTCTTGGTCTGCAGGTGCGTGTGAACTCCCTGGTGTGTCTGGGCAAGATCCTGGAGTACCTGGATAAGTGGTTCGTCATCGATGAAATCCTGCCTTTCCTGCAACAGATTCCGTCCCGGGAGCCCGCTGTTCTCATGGGGATTCTGGGTAAGGAGGAGGAGCTTTGCATGCTAATTTAAAGCATCTTTAGTTTTATTGTTTAGGAGTAGTTCAGGATGAGTGTTACTCCTTGTGCTTGTGTCTGTGCCCTTAAGTATGCATGCTGCATGCCATCACACCTTGCATATGATGTTTCACATGTGTTTGAAATGTTGTTGGAGCCATATTGAGTGATTTTTGTTTTCTGTGTATATTTGAAATTTTATCATAGATATAATTGCAAAATTATCTATAGAATTTACATGTGAATTTAGCTTAACCTGTCGAAATACCTACACCTAATGATGATAGCTGGTCACTGCACCTAGGATTGGTCCTGTAGGGATGTAGGGTAATGGGTGAAAGGAAGCAGAATGTAAACCATGCTACTAGATGGCAAAGCAAATAGGTTTCGCCTTCAAAATTACAGCAGCGTGAGGTATTTTTAATGCACAGTGATTATGCAGTAAACGTAATATGTAACAGAAGAGCACATCGGCAGCACATCACGTGTTGTTTTGTAATAGCTGGTATTCGTAATGGGCTCTTTCTATAGGCATCTACAAGTGCACCTTCACCCATAAGAAGCTGGGCATTCCCAAAGAGCACCTGGCCGGGAAGAGCCTGCCTCACCTCGTGTCCCTCAGTATCGACAACAACCTCAACCTCACCCAGGTACGCGCTCTCTGACCCGCGGCGGGCACCCGCGGCGGGCACCCGCGGCGGGCACCCGCCCTGCAGCTCCAGTCACGCTGAGCTTCGGCGTCTGTCTTGCAGTTTAACTCCTTTATGGCCGTGATCCGCGACATGCTGAACCGCATGGAGGCCGAGCACAAGACCAAGCTGGAGCAGCTGCACATCATGCAGGAGCAGCAGAGGTCCTCCTGGTTTCCCCGTCTCGCACTTGTCATGTGACTCTGGTGTGGCGCATGTCTCTCGGGAGTTTCTTTTATGTGTGTTATGAAGATTGTAACCACAAAACCCCTGTTGTGAAATCCTGCTAATACAGGAGCCTGAACATTTCCAATCAACTGAATCCATCTGAGGAGACCAAGAGCACCCCAAGCCCCGGCAATGAGGTGAGGTCATTACCCTTTGGCGACCAGCAGGGGGAGCAGAGTTGCATTTAGCATGTTTCTCTGTGTGCTTACGACTGTCGTTTCCCATCATGCCCCAGCTGGAAAACATGTTCAGCGGCAGCTCTGGGAGCAGTGAGGTGAATGGGAAGGAGAACGGATCCTCCACGGCCGCCCCGCAGCCCAACCGAGTGAGCCGAACCCCCTTTTCCACCCTCAAGTTATCAGATTACTAAACGCCTCCACCGCAGTTATAATTTAACACTCGATTCTTACACATGCACCACACACTTTACTTTAGCTATGTTGCACATTTTTTTTCCTCTGGTTTTTCTTTTCCAGCAAAAGTTTTGGCTCCTTTACTACATATTCATATATTTTTTTCGCTATTACTCTTTGACAGCAGGTTATAGTGTCTATAAATTGCATGTGGCAAATAAAAATCCTTGAATCCTTCTGCCGTCTCTCTGGCCACGTGCTCCGTGTGTCACATGCAGATACAGTGTCAGAAGCATGTCGGCTTCATGTCGGTTCAGAGACTGACCCCTTTGTTTGTACCTCCCCGCCCCCAAGATGTCGCTGACTCTGGAGGAGAAGCAGCGCCTAGCGAGGGAGCAGGAGCAGGCAGCCAAGCTGAGGAGCCAGCAGCCCCTGGCACCACAGACCGTCAGGCCGACTCCGGCCACCTCGCAGGTACCCGCCCCCTGGACGAGCCCGTGGTTGAAGCTGCATTAGTTAGTCTGTTGAGGTTTTGGCTTTCTGCCCCCCCCCTGAAGGATTACCCCCCCACCCCCTGAGTCTGGTTCCTCCCAAGGGTTTTCTTTGACCCCTTGCTTGCTCAGTGGCAAGAAGCCGTGTGACGTTGTGAAAATGTGCCGTGCAAATAAAATTTAACTGAAATTAATGTTTCGCCACTTTCAGTCGGAGCTTGAGGGTTTCTGGCCTGACTCAGTAGTAGCTGTTTCCGCAGCTGAATGTATCCGGCATGGAAGAAATCATTTGGTCCGTTTTGTCTCCTCCAGACCAAAGACCTGACCAGCAGCCTGCTAAACAACGTGGCCTCCCTGGGGAGCCTGTCCCTGGGCTCCGGCCCCAAGCCAGCGGCGGCACAGGGGGCCATGGTGCCGGCCGGGTTCCCCTCGTCATCGCCCATGGGCAGCGTGGGCTCTATGCCAGGCATGAGCAACGGCTACAACCCAGGGATGGGCTTCCCGATGGCAAGCGCGCGGCCGGCTGGCCCCAGCCTCTACGGGGGCATGGCCACCACCAACAGCACACCCAGCTTCACCTCCCTTGCCCAAAGTCAACCTAACAAGGCCCCGGATATGTCCTCCCTTGACTCTCTCTTTGGCCCCCAGAAGCCTAAAGTCAGCTTGAACCAGATGGCACCCAAGCCAGCCCCTATGACGGCGCCTGGGGCCCCTAGCCCCTGGCTCAACCAGTTTGGGGCCCAGCAGACCCAGCCGGCTGCACCCCTGGCTATGGGTGGAGCTCCACCAGCCTTTAGCATGCAAGCAAACCCATTCTTCAGTCCCCAGAACTTCTCGCAGGCCACGACCACAGCCAACCCTGGCAAACTCCAGCAGAGCGCCTCTGTGAACAATGACCTGAAGGACCTCTTCGGATAGACGGCCAGCGGCTATCGAAGGTTTTAATGGGAGGACTGTCGCAGATGGATGGGAGAGACCAAGCAGATCCGCAGGTGAATGGATGGGAGAGACCAAGCAGATCCGCGGGTGAATGGATGGGAGAGACCAAGCAGATCCGCGGGTGAATGGGTGTATGATCTCATTGGCTTCATTTTAAAATCTCCGATTTGATTCCAGTTTTACGTTTAGACTGTTAACGTTTTTCGCCAGTTTTCCACCTCAGAGCAGACATGTGTATGGCGTATGCGTGTCTGTCTGCCTGCCTGTCCGTGTTCGGTAGCTGCTCGGCAGATTTCCACAGGAGCCTCTCTGTAAGGTGATGTGTGCACTCAGACAATCATTTAAGCGCAAGAAAGCAGGCGATGGAGTTCGGACGCGCTTGGATGCTGGTCATTCGATCACTATGGAAACCAGAGGTCCTCATGGCAAAGATACCCCCGTCCCCCCAGCCTGCCTCCCTCTCACTGCACCGTCCTCAGGCGCCGCAGTAACGCGGTGCCAGGGACCTTTTCACATTAGCTGTGATCTACATGCTACCAGGCTGCCTTACCTCAGCGAGGATGTAAATGTAACCAGTTTAGGGGGAATTTGGGTGTTGGCACACAGCACTATATATACAGGGACGGACAAACACTGCTGTAGGTCTGTGCGTTTCTCTGCATGAAAGGGAGTGACAGCACTTTGATGTCCTGAGAGAGTGTGTGTGTGTGTGTGTGTCTGTGCGTGTGTCTGTGTGGATTAAGTGCAACATGGCCTGATCTGCTTTCATGAAGGAAATGGTTTGACTTAATGTATATTGAGATACAGAATGACGGTTTTGTCGTGGAGAATGTTTGTTGTCATACACTGGTTATATCTAAACGTAAGATTTTTTTTTTTTTACAAATCCTCTTTCCACATACTTTACTGCCTGGACGGTAGATCCTTTGCTCTTTGAGCCATAACTTGTAGATTTTGGTTTAATATTATTATTTAAAATAAAAACGCCAGGCTCTGTCGATTTAGTGTGCACTAGTCTGTCACATAGGTGTCTGTATGTCTTCTGAGCATCGCCGATCTTAACTGGATGGAAATTTTGGTTTACTTATTTCACGTAAGGGGTGAGGGTTAGTAACAGTTGGCATAGGCCACCCGAAGGAAGTAGGAGAAATCAGTTACTGTATATAGAAAACAGACAACCTAATGTACGGCAAACATATCAGAGAAGCAGCACCGAGCAGAGGATTTCGCTACCTGGGACCTATGTTTTGCAGCACTGATTTGTTCTTGAGTGAAAGGCCTTAAGAGAAGATTGCAATATTACACTGAGGGTTGGTGCAACTGGTGTGCTTGTAGGTTTTTTTTTTATAGAGTCTTACTTAAATTGCAGTGCTAACTGTCAGTTCATGAGTAGACTTCCAAATGACATTTGTTTTTAGTAAGATGTTTCTAAAGGGGTGCTGGCTGCTTGGTGATTCTTGCCACTAGGGGGCACTCTGCCTCTTGGAGCCCCACTTCACATGAAGTGATGCTCAGGCAGGCCTGCCTGAGCAAACCCCGATGCTGTAACGATGGTTTTAAATGTGATTTAAACAGGGGTGGTGGGAGGCAACTGTACACTTTCAAGCATCATGTGGCCACATTTTGTTTCCCGTCACATGACGACGTGACTGATTTCCGTTTGGCCGCTGGCCAGAAGCCCCCCCCCCCCCCCCCGGCACGTCCCGGCCAGTCGCACCTGCTCCATTGCCATGGAGCTCCTTCCCTTATGAACATTTTGGTGGCGTCTTTTTAGTCTTTGCTTGCAATCAGAGATGAAAATCCTATTCTTCTACCAGAGTTCTGATCCTTTATACATGAGAGATTTCATCTGTATGGTGTGGCGTCTTTGTGAAATTTGTATTGTGAATGAGGTGGTGGTGTGTGAAACAGATTGCTCAGTGGAAAAATCTGTATATATATATATAAATACATATTCTAATATTCTCGACTCTTGTTTTGATTTAATTTGTCTTAAAGTGTGACCTTTTTGCAAATCCTCGATCGGCATAGACGGTTACTGCTGGCTATGCATGATTCCACGGGAGGAATTGGGCAAAGCAACAAACGGTCTACAGGATTAATGTGTGTTGTTGATCCCTGGGTTAACCTGATGGAAACCAGTATGGTAACAATTACTTATACTCACTAATCCATGGGTTTCAGAGTCTCAGTTCTTCTACCAAGTATTGCTGTCTGAGTCTTGACACATGCTGCAAATGCAGGTTCTGGAACTTTCCATTCCAGGCTTCTGAGAAGCTGCCTTTCACATGCGAGAATTAGTTATTGCTTCTAACATGGAAAACTGTAAACCTGCGCTAAGTTTTGCATCTACGTTGTTCCTTGTTCAAGTTATTTTTTACTGAACACTCACAGAAGTATGAAACCAAAGGCTTCTGTGATCTTTTCCCGAGTTATTTAAACATTTAAAAAAATGTCACATTCTTTAAATTTGCGAATGAACTGTAGCATAAATGAAGAAATGACTTAAATGGGCCGCAGATTGTAAATAATATAATTTGACAGTAAATGTTTCCATTATTGACAGGCAGTGCAGGTTCACTGTGGTCACCTGGTGCATCATCGGAGAGCCCAGTGCAGACTTACTTTATAACGCACACTATAACTCGATAAACCCTTTCCACCAGAGGTTAGGATTTGTCCTGCAACACCTGCAGCGTTTGTGGAAAACCGAACAGGCTTGCTGTTCAGATGTAAGGCATGGGATAGCTGCCTACCCTCAGTCTGACTCCATTCTAACAGACTGGCACTAAAATATCACTGTGTAGGCTCAGGTGTCCATAAGATACCATTCACTGATTACCTGAGCCCATGTTGCTGAACTCACCTTCACATCTCAAGCAAGATGGTTACCGGCGGGCACTTTTTATTCGCAATGACAAGAAATGGCCACTAGGGTGTAGTACAAGACCGCACGGAAACGACCAAAGCAGCACGTTAGCATAGGAAAACCGTGTTTCAATAGTTTGGCCTTTAAAAATAATTGCGCGGGGCAGTTAGTTAGTTTTGTTGTTTATCTCACGTAAATTATATTGTTGAGCGAGACTCAGGAATGGAAGGTGGTGAGTCCGCTTGCGTTCCATGTAAACCCATTGCGCCGGCTCAGTCATTTTGGTAGTTAGTGTATGTGTTATTTAGTGAGGCTCAGTGCCTCACTGGGTAGTAATGCAGACTTCAGGCTTACTGCGACTCGATCTGTACTGGAGGAGAAGCCATGCAGAATGTTGGCAGTAAAGAAGTCCATTTACTCAAGTGTTATACATGAGTATCAATTGTTTAGGAAATGTAAGACAAATATTGTATTTTGTATATTTCTATGAAGGTTCTCATTACTCATTACTGAAGCACATCTTTTAAACCAGAGGACGGATCTTCTTTTCTAAAATGCAGTAAACTGCTCCTACTCTGTCAGTCATGTTACTGCGCAGTTATAAAGCTGGGTGTGTGTACCTGGGTTGGTCGTTTTATATTTTTTTATTTCCGGAGGAAGTTTCTTCTACTGCAATTTCACTGCCCGCAATCAGCAGGTCACCGGTTCAAACCCCGCCACAGCATGTCTGTGGGTCCTTGAGCAAGACCCTTAACCCCCAGTTCCCTGGGCACCACTGTGGGTGGCAGCCCTTCACGGACAGCTTACTCTACATAGAGCAAGCTGAGGGAGGCGTAAAGACAATTTCCCCACGGGGATCAATAAAGTATCGATTATTATTATTATTATTATTATTACATGCAGGTACACACACACACACACACACACACACACACACACACACACTGCCAGAGCCGCGTGAAAACACTGCCATGCTATTTTGTGGGGGTGTGATGGGGAAGCGATGTTTAATTAAAAAATGACAATGGCTGCCCCTTTGTCGATTCAATTGAATTTCAATAGGCATTGTATCATATTCTAGAAGAATTTTACTCTACAGGTTCTTGCAAGCAAGTCAGTGCATTCAGCAGTTTGTTTCAGAGTCACTGGGTTCTGTAAATGCATCGTGGCAACAATGCGGCAATGCATTCACATTAAAATAGAAAATGTACTTCTGAATACTTGAGTATTTTTTAAATCAAGTACTCCATTTAGCTTTAGTAAAAATTTAACTGAACAACTTTCACTTGTATTGCAGTAATATTTGAACAGGGATTTCTATACTTTGCAAAGACTGCGGAGGCTTTCACAGGATTTCACCCCCAGTGAGAGCAGGTGACTCCACCAGGACCCTCAAAGAGATGAGGCTAGTCCAAGTGTGAGCGTGTGTGTGTGTGTGTGTGTGTGTGTGTGTGTGTGTGTGTGTGTGTGTGTGTGTGTGTGTGTGTGTGTGTGGTGTATCCAGCCACATTCATCCTCAGCCTCTACTGTGCTATTGCTGGGGATGCCCTGTAAATCTATCACTATTGGGGGGGGGGCGCTTCCCCCCCAGCCCCCCCACTTGCCTTCACTCTCTGAGGGTCTAAGCGCCCAGGGGATGTTTGTTTTAGGAGAAGATCCAATAACGCCCTCACTTCTGGAAACTGTCTTGTAATTGACACAGACTCACTCCCGCCCCCTTGTCCCCTGTCCCCTCGTCCTCTGCCCCCTCGTCCCTTGTCCCCTGTCCCTCGTCCCCTGTCCCCTCGTCCTCTGTCCCCTGTCCCCTCGTCCTCTGCCCCCTCGTCCCTTGTCCCCTGTCCCCTCGTCCTCTGTCCCCTGTCCCCTCGTCCTCTGCCCCCCTCGTCCCTTGTCCCCTGTCCCCTCGTCCTCTGTCCCTCGTCCCCTGTCCCCTCATCCCTTGTCCCCTCGTCCTCTGCCCCCTCGTCCCTTGTCCCCTGTCCCCTCGTCCTCTGTCCCCTGTCCCCTCGTCCTCTGCCCCCTCGTCCCTTGTCCCCTGTCCCCTCATCCCCTGTCCCCTCGTCCTCTGTCCCCTGTCCCCTCGTCCCCTGTCCCTCGTCCTCTGTCCCTCGTCCCCTGTCCCCTCATCCCCTGTCCCCTCGTCCTCTGTCCCCTGTCCCCTCGTCCTCTGTCCCCTCATCCCTTGTCCCCTGTCCCCTCGTCCTCTGTCCCCTGTCCCCTCGTCCTCTGCCCCCTCGTCCCTTGTCCCCTGTCCCCTCGTCCTCTGTCCCCTGTCCCCTCGTCCTCTGCCCCCTCGTCCCTTGTCCCCTGTCCCCTCGTCCCTTGTCCCCTGTCCCCTCGTCCTCTGTCCCCTTGTCCCCTGTCCCCTCGTCCTCTGCCCCCTCGTCCCTTGTCCCCTGTCCCCTCGTCCCCTGTCCCCTGGCTTTGCTTTGTTTGTCCCCCCTGGCTGAGTCATCTTTCCTGCCTCGCTCAGCACACATTTTAAGCCTCTATCAGTGATCTCATATCTGTGGAAGGGGGTGCAGGATAACGATGGGGTTAGGATTATCATGGAAGTGAATCGGTCTGGTCAGGTGAAGAGGTTGTGATTTTTTGTATTAGGATGAAGGAGAAGCTAGTGGGTGGCGCTGTGGTGTAGTGACTGGAAGCGTCGCCTCACACCTGGCAGGCTGGCATATGGAGCTGGCAGGAATCCGTCATGTACACCAGTGACCGTCCAAAGACGCGTGGTTAGGTGAAATGATGTCTCTGAGTTTATTACTTGTATGGAGTCATAACCCATGACAAGCCTGTCCCAGAGGGAGGTGGTTTGGGAGGGGAGTTGGGGGGTTACTATATGAGGACGACAGGGGAACCAGGGCCAGTCCTCCCCTTCTGTCCAAAACAGTCATGACCACTTGCAAACCCAGCCCAGCCCCCCTCCTCTTTCAGTTCCATTTCATGAAATGTACATTTTGGTATTTTTGCTCCCCCCCCTCCTAATCCATGCTGTCAGGGGTCACAGTATGGGACACGGAGACAGGTGACACGTCGACACCAGCATGGGGCCACAAAACGCCCCACATCCCAGGAAGAGGATACCCATTCATGGGCCACACAGGGCCGCTGTCGTCCCCAAGCTGGCCGCCGTCCCATTAGAGCTCATTAAGCCATTCTTGGTCCCTTATACATTCCTGAGCCGCACGGCGACTCTGTAATTAAGCACCATCATGATGGTGACAGGACACAATTGCCCGTTATCACCAAATGTCACTGAACATGCCCATTACATACTGGCGCCTCTTAATCTCAGAACCCCCCCCGTAATGTACAGCGAGCATTACACAGAGCATTTGTTCCAAGCCCAGATGTGCAGAGTGCAGTGGCAGGTCACACGTCCGATATCATTCAGCCTGGGGTTCATGGGAGGTGCAGGGCAGCGTCCTTCCTCCTAGATCATAGTTGCAGTTTCTTTTTGTAGAAGACGTCTGTTTCCAAAGTGGCATACAATTGAAAACGGGGTCAGACAGTCCGTGGAGATAGTGGGGCCTAAGGGCCTTGATCTAAGTCCCACAGGTGACATAACTTTGACAACTCTGGGATTCGAACTGGCAACCTTTCACATAAGCACATCATGCTGACCCTTCTCTGATACAGCACCTGTCTGTCATGATGCTGCTGTAAGATTCATTTGTGACTATTTGCTCTTTCTTCTTTTCTTTCCTTTATTGTATCCTTATGCTCAGACCATCATGGTTTAGTGGGGGAGTGATGGACACTGTTCTCTGCGCTATAGAGAGGAGATGATGCAGTGTGTCTGTATTACAGGGAGGAGGTAATGATTTTCGTCTATTACAGGGAGGAGGTGATGAGGTGTGTCTGTATTACAGGGAGGAGGTGATGAGGCGTGCATTTATTACAGGGAGGAGGTGATGAGGTGTGTGTTCTACAGTGAGAAGGTGATGATTTGCATCTATTACAGGGAGGAGGTGACGAGGTGTGTCTGTACTGCAGGGAGGAGGTGATGAGGTGTGTCTGTACTACAGTGAGGAGGTAATGATTTCCATCTATTACATGGAGGAGGTGATGAGGTGTGTCTGTACTGCAGGGAGGAGGTGCTGAGGTATGTATTTATTACAGTGAGGAGGCGATGAGGTGTGTCTATACTGCAGGGAAGAGGTGATGAGGTGTATCTGAACTGCAGGGAGGAGGTGATGAGGTGTGTCTACTGCAGAGAGTTGGTGATGAGGTGTGTCTATACTGCAGGGAGGAGGTGATGAGGTATGAATTTATTACAGTGAGGAGGTGATGAGGTGTGTCTACTGCAGGGAGGAGGTGATGAGGTGTGAATTTATTACAGTGAGGAGGTGATGAGGTGTGTCTGTACTAGGGGGAAGAAGCTTGGGAGATTATATGCATGAGATTTCCTTTACAATAATGTGCTCCTCACATGAGTTACCCCACTTCTGAACTTGGGGGCCCAGGGGCAGGAATGGGAGGGTGGGGCGTCTCTCATGAGTGAGCGGGGAAGAAAGGCTAAAAGGAAAGGGGGGTTGAGGGGGTGGGAGGGTGAAACCTGTGATGGCTTCACATGGCACACATGGGCCAGTTCTCACTGCTCATAAAGGGGGCCCCTCGACGACCCCTCACCTCGGCCGGGGAGGGCCGCGGCGCACGCTGGGAGGTGGCTGGCCGCCGTCCGCGCGGCACATGGGCCGCCTGCCCCCGCCACATAATTGAATTTTCCACTGGCTGAAGCAGACGGCCCCATCAGCCCGGGCACACGTGGCGGTGACAGGCCGGCTCCCAGCGTCACTGCCAGCGTGGGCCGGGGGGCGGGGGCTGAAAGAAAAGGGGGAATAATGACTCTGCAGGACGGAGGTGGGGGGGGCAGCGTGTGGCTCTGTAACCTCAATAGCTGGGGGGGGGGGTTGATTTGAAAAGATATCAACATCACTGCCGAATCTGAGAAGTCATACAGTGCAAATTGTTTTGGTGTTTTTTCTCACTCAAAACACACCTGCCTAAACTTTTCTTATGGAAAGAACATGTCCAGTCAGAGAGGTCCTGCATTCGCTCGCTCGCTCGGCTGGCAAACTTACGCCATACTTTCTCCGCGGCGCTCCAGCAGGGAGAACATTGGCTGCCCTTAACCCTAACCCTGTCTGCCGGCATTCGGGTTTACGCTGCTGTTCTGAACCCAGCCTGTGAGGCCTAGGCTGCTCAGCTCACTGGACGTTCACTTATTTGGCAGGCAGAGTGGTTTACAGGCCAGGCACAAGCATATAATGAGCCAATGTGGGAGGTCTGCATCGGATGCTTGAATATTACTGTATAAAGAGAGCACTGTATGAAGGAACACTGTAAACAGCAGGGAAATTTTAGAGTTTAAAACAGCAAACCAGCCTTAGAACTCTGAAATTGCAACTAGATAATTAATAACTTGCTGATAAAGCAATAAGCTGCGGATAGAGATACAGGCATTACCGGTGAAAATCGTGGCATTAAATGTGCACGTGTGCAAATTCCTGCAAGCTCACACTGAATTCGTGACAGGTTCTTAAACGTGATCCAACAGTTCGCCCAAATTTGGTAGCCGGATGTCAGAGGTGCGGTGCAGTGAGAGTGAGTGGAGATGCAGATGAGCATCTTTGGAGATACAGTTGGCCTGTCATATCCAAGGGGGATTGGTTCCTGGATCCCCCCCCCTCCAGGTACCAAAATTTGTGAATGCTCAAATCTCTAAATATAAAATTCCATAGTATTTGCATATAACTTATGCACATCTTATATCATATACTTTAAATCATCTCTAGAATGCTTGTATTACCAAATGTCATGTAAATGTTACTGTTTATACTGTATAGTTTACAGAATAATGGCATGAAAGAAATATGTCATTATATATATACTGTATGTATATATTCAGTACAGGCACACGCATTGTGGTCAGATCAGGTCAAGTTGGGGAGCATGCACCGGGACATCACATTGGCACTCCCACCACATGCTGGAACACCTCAGGATCATGGTGGGCCTCCCCAGGCTGACACATGGTCCAAACCCACCTTCTGGAACTGGCTGTCTATCACATGGGTGTCCCCTTGGTCTGACCCAGCTGCTCAGGTCCTCAGCAGTGACGTCAAACTAGCGGTACCCAAGGAATCTCCGAAGAGACACAGTATGACAGGAGCCCAGTTTGTGTCTCAGCTCACTGGATAGCATCCACGTCTCAAAGCAGAGTCAGAGCCAATAGGGAACACCCCCTGATGAACCCCAGCATCCACTGGCAAGAACAGATTACATATAGAAAATACAATTTTAATTAGAGAAAATCTAAAATCTCTCTCTCTCTTTCTCTGTACTCACTGCTGCCCGTTAGCTATGCGTTTTCTGCGGCACATTTATTAATCACTAGGTCAAGGGAGGGAAAATCTACTTGGGCTAAGTAAGTTAAACTGAGAAGAACACAGTAATTGTCGCTGTTGTTGTGTGTGTGTGTGTGTGTGTGTGTGTGTTGGGGGGGGGGGTAACTATTTACTTTGCTATTTCTAAGCAATTGGGGGGTCTTGTTCCAGTACAGCAAAGTGTTAGGAAAGAGGTGGCGACTCTCTGGCCTGGGGGGTTAGAGATTGAGCTGGTGGCAGACTCCTCTTCTCAAGAGCAAGATGGTTTCAGCTCCAGGTCACGCATAGCTGAGGCCCCCACCCACCCAGCCACTAACAGATAATGGTATCCTGGTCACTTTGAACTGTCATTCAGGCCAAAGCAGCCGCCCGTCAGGTGACTGTCCATGTGTGACTGTCCTGTGCCTCTCCTCTTCAGAATGGGCCTGGACTTATCCGCTTTGGCCTGGAATCTTCCCGGGATTGTCAGAAATGCCACAATGTGTTCTGGTTGCTGGAAAATAACTGCAAAGGGAGTCATTTGCTAGTCATTTACCTGCACATTTGTTTGATTGATCATTTACTGAGGCACTGCTCTTGTAAAGGTCTTTCCTGATTCGCTCTGCTGTGCGTCTGAAGGGCTGACAGCCATACATGTTCGGCCCCCGTTTATAAGAGCCGCTATTGCATGTTCGCAGTCTGCAAACACTCTCTGCTCTTTGTTTCCTTGTGTGCCCAAGGCTTTATGACATCCTGTCTCTGACAGCTTGTTGACCGGTCAGGGTCTTGTGGGCTTGAGTCTTGTGGGCGCACAGAGGCTGCAGAGCCAGTGGCGACCAGGAGAGTGTTTCAGGGGTTGCTTCTGACGGTGGACTCTGAGATTGAAAGCTTACAGTTAGAGTAACAAGTTTCGTTTTAAATGTTAACTTTACAGCTGCTATGGCAGTGATGCCGATGTTGGGGCCGTTCATCCTGCCTGTCTGGTTGGAGACTTCTGATCTTTTTATTTCAGTTTTAACACAAGGGGGGGACAGTCTGCCAACATAGCATCTTACCCTCACTTGATGCGTTCCCCGGCAACGAGCCCCATCCCCTCCTGCAGGCCTAACCTCTCCTAATCCTCCCCCCTTCCCCCCCGCGGTCGCCGTGGTGACGGTTCAGACGAGCAGGTGACGCACTGACAGAGAGCAGATGGTTCCCTGTGGAGGTAAGCGTACATGAACAAAGCCTCTGTATTGATCATGTAGCTCTTCTCGCTCAAACATCACTCCGGAGTTTTTCCACAAGTTTTGCCCAGCCCCCACCCCTGCGCCCACGCGCCCATGCGCACTCCCCAGCCACTCTCAGACCATCCCCTTTACTGGGCATGACAGTAATGATGTCTACATCGTACAAATATGCACGTGATTTTAATACGGCGGCAGAAAAATGAACATTAATGATTATTGACCATATGGAACTGCAGTAAAACTTGAGTCTTGACAATTGAGTCCATGTGCATGTGATGAGTGACTGGAGCATGCATAATTATGAGTGACGTGGCATGTGGTGTGCGTTTTTATCTGATGACGTCTGATTTCTGATTGGACGGCGACAGTCCTCACAAGGTGTTTGGTTTCCTGCACTCCTAGATGGGGCCTAGTTAGAAATTTTGGACCCGCTGACAAAATGTCACCTCTTCCAGTCCTCTTACATTGTCTAAGTTTATAATGTTATGTAGTCAGGGGCCCCTGTAAAGTGCATTGCCCCCTGAATCTGCCCGGGGATCCGTGTCCCCCACTGTTCCCCTGTCTGCAGGTGCTTCAGGGATACAGTAACCTGCTCCAGAGAGCCCCCCCCTTGATTGCTGAGTCTCCCTCTCTCTTCCTCACAGTGGATAAAGACCAGCCATCTCTCACTCGCCGTGGCCTCTTTCTTCCACTATTAACTCTTGAATAATCCAACAACAATGAGGAACCACAAAGCGGTGTGCGGCCGTTTGCTGGAGGGGGGGGGGGAGTGGCTCATGGAGATCAACTAGTGTACACGGAGGGTTGGGGTCGGCAGCAGAAGCCTGTGGCACAGTTGTGTCCCTTGTCCCTCACCTGGGGTGTGTTGGATTTGGAGTGAGTGTGTGTGTGTTTGTGTGTGTGTGTGTGTGTGTGTGTGTGTGTGTGTGTGTGTGTGAGCCAAGATTGCGCCCACCCCCCCCAAACCCCACCGCCTCCACCAACCAATGCTACCTATCAATAGTGACTCCCCAGGAGTGCGGAGAAGGAGCGGCCTACATTCAGGCTGGGGCTGTGGCAAAGACTCCCAGCGAGTGGCTATTGAGACAGCCCTGTGCCCTTAATGGAGCCACTAATAGGCACCTATTCAGTGGGGAAAATGTTTTTTCGGGGAGGAGGGTGCAGGAAAAAGGGAAAGTTTTTTTTTTTTGTAATGCAACAATCGTGATGGCTGCCGCTTTCTTCTCGTGTGCGTCTATGTGTGTAGAATTTATGCATTTCCCCTCCCCCAGCGCCCCTCACCATCGAGGGAAGAAAAAACACAAGCGGCCATTGAAAGCTTTTATGTGCGGATAGGAGTTTGTCTTGTCCGTGCCTGGCAACCGATTGACCTGTGGCGTTGCCACCTGCGGCGGCCCGGGGTGATGTGCCTGGCCAGCAGGGGGCGTCACCGTGGTGCTATGTGGCGCACAGTGGCCTGATGTCCTGTCGGAGTTTCAGCGAAATCAGATCTAAGGCTCTGAAAGGTTGTGGCTTCACTCTCAGGTTGGGTCCCGAACCCATACAGTCACGGCAGCTGTATGAATGCATGGCCATTTCTGTGTATGTAACTCTACATCTAGTTTAATTTTGTGTATTTTATTTATTCTGAGGATGGTCAGTACCCCCCCCCCCCCCCCCCCCGAATCTTCCCAGATAACTCCCATGTGGAGTTGTGAACCAAAAACCTACTTAAGAGAAAATAACCTAGGAAAGGCTCAGATTTGATCTGTTCTTCATTTCCATAGGGCGTTGTGGAAAACCAGAGGCTGTAATATAATATCCCACTTTCTGTATGCTTGGTGTGTGACCAGATGTCCCCACAATGTGACGCTTTTACTTTTTAACTTGTGAGAACATTTTTCAGGTAGCCACAATATAAACCTAAATTTCATGAACTTTGCAATCAAAATAACCAAAAGTCTTGTACTTTGTTTGGTTACTTAAGATTAAGGTTAGGGCTGGGTGGGGTTTAAGGTTGTCATAGCTGGGGTTAGGGTTTTCTCACAGAAATGAATGGAGAGCCATGAATGTGTGGACTGTGAGTATGTCTCTGCTATCTTCACTGTCAGCAGACTGCCCATGTGTTTGGGTGGGGGGGGGGTCCGGAATATCACACGCCTGACATGTATGGTTGTTGCAGTGTGTGTTTTTCAGCACATCTGTAATGAGGGCAGTGAGAAACAGGTGCACATCCTTCTGGATAACAAGAGACATGAATGAGCTTTGCACTGCAATTAAAAAATTTTGTAAAGGTCTGAACTATATATATAGAGAAAATACAGTAACTACACTGACACTGTAACTGAGAAGAAGGGCTTAAAATTTTTGTCCATCATACTGTCCACCAATATTTCAAGTTGGGAGGGGAATGATTACGTACTTATTAATTATATATTTATGATGTAAGCAGATATTTTGTCATGAGATAAAACCATCCAAAAACATCCAATTTCATATTTTGATAAAATATGCAGTTATGGTGTTTTGCCTTCTGTACGACTGAATAATAAACATCTTTATTTCTGAACATAAACTGTTAAGTTATTTCCATTCCTACAAATGAAAAGTCATTCTGACAATATTTGTCTTTCGTAATTAGCGACACTGCAGCTAATCACTGGCCGGTCATAGTCAATTCTGATGCACATCCCTGTTTACTTTTATCCCTATGGAGGGGTGATGTTTCATTGAGTCACTTTTGCACATCATAAACGCGAAGTCACATTCATTTGGCCGAATTGCAAATGCTTCGGAACAGACATGCAAATGATTATGTGCAATCATCTGCTGATTCCTACAATAACAAATGTTTATGATATGCTGGTCAAAATGTATTATACTGATACTCTCACTCTCGAAAATCTCACCCCATACAACATCTAGGCGTTGGTTCATTGTATGTCATTGCATGCGAAATGGTTGAACCAGTTGTCATAATCTGTCAAGCATATTCTCTATACATCTCTATTGCAGTTTATTGTTTTATGATTTGAGTTTTTTATGATTGTGTCCTGAATGTAACTTCACTCAGGTAAATCTTGACTTTCACCTATAGAAGGGAGTGTTTGAAATGTTAAATCGACCATGTTGATCATCCAATTCTCCAAAACATTCAGAGGCGCTTCTAATGAACATTCAATTGCCAAGTATATATTGACAGAGCAAAACACAGTGTTACAATCTCGCAGTGGAAGATCAACAAGGAAATGAACAGGCTCAACAGCTGGGAAGAAGAAGAGGAGTAAGAATGCATGGTGGAAGGGCAGGGAGGTGAAACAGAGGAACGAATCGAGAATTAAGGACGAATCGAGAAAGTGACTGAGAAAAACTGTGATGGACAGGGACTCGATGTTTCCTCTTCGGGCCGGAAGAGTGAGGAGCACATCAGCACTGGGGACGTGCAGAGTCTCCAGGCAAGTCTGGCATGAATAAGTATGAGGTGAGGTCAGGATGGAGACATGAATAGGGGAGGGTCACCGAGTGACAAGTAAGCGGGAGCCCCCCCATTACCCCCCTCCCCAGCAGGGAGCAGACTAATGGAGAAATGTGAAGACCATATTGCTTCACATGTCCAGAAGCGAGACTGACAGATTGATCGGTCAGAGGAATAGCAGCGTTCTCGGCGGGGTGTGGGACCCCCCCCCCACTGCCTGGGCCTGTAGTGAAATCTCAGGACAGGGTTCCGCATAGGCCAGACCCAGGCCTTTGTCCCATGGCACGACACCATCAGTGGCTGCCTCAGCAATGCTTTGAATGTATCTTTTAAAGAACTGCAACCTAGGGAATCCAAGATCGGCGATCCGTGACAGAACTCCCCCCGCCTCTCGCTCCCTGGTCCATCCAAGGTGCCTGTGGCTGGTGTTGAAGTCCCCGTTTTGACTTTAAAGCCTGGGTTTATTTTAATATAAGAATCAATTACCTGTTGCTGTGTGTTGTGGTTTCCTAGAGAGAATTTTCCTGCAGAAACGAGAAACAGAAGGTTATTAACTAGGAGGGTGGCATTTCCCCATAAAGCCTTTGTCTCCTTTTATAAAGTGGCTTGTTGATGCCTGTTTGACATAAATTCCCTCCGCGTTTGTGTGCAAATGACTAATAACAGACAGACCAGTTTAGTGGAGAACATCCTCTGTTTCACACGTCACGTCCCCAAGCATGCTGGCCTGATTTATTGCCAGCAGGGCTTCCCCCGTGATGCATTACTGAGCGACGTCCTAGCAACGGCTATTGTGATGTTGGGATTACCCATAATGCACTGAGCAGTGGGACGTCCGATGGTGGCCAGGCAGAGGATGGGCAGCGTGAGTTTAGTTTAGACTCAGACAAACCCAACTTATGCTCATTCACAGGGAGATAAAAGTCTAAATTATAAGCAAACAAAAGCCACTCCTGCGATTAGCTTAAACCTGCCACACTCAGAGAGCGGATTCTCTTATTGCTCTTTTGTTATAATTGGTCAGTTCTGTGTATTCTTAGCGGTTTAAGGCTCTGGCTGACAGCATATGTCTTCTGTTAGGAGGTACATAGCAGCCTTTTCAGGAAGATACACCCTTGGACTGGTGAGATTCATTTTCCCCCTGGACGGACCCTCACACTTAATTTGACTATATCTGGGCTGTTTAGCCTTTTTGGTGCTGATCTGACCGTGGGTGGAACATCAGCTGCAGGAGGGCCTCAACCTGTGTGACTCCTTGGAGAATTCGGCCCGATTAGCGGTTCCTGTGAGCTGACCCTGGTGTAGCAGATGGAGCAGGGGCAGTCACCTGAACTCAGATTGAAGTCACAGTCATGGCGTGTCAGCCCCTAGTCCTGATGGTCAGAGGAAAGGCCGTTTGCAGAGGAAATCACGGGAGGGTTTGACAGTTCATTCACCCAGACCTTTAGTCCCCACAATGTCCCCACATATCCCCACAAACTGATTAATATGCAAGGATCAGAAAACTGGGGAAAATGGGGAAAACTCAATTCTCTAAAAATCTGTGACTGCAATCAAAAAACTAAAAATGCAAAAACTCTTGTATTTTGTTAGGTTACTTGTGGTTAAGGTTAGGGCTGGGTAGGGGTTACGGTCGTCATAGTTAGCATTCCCGTTTTTCCCATAGAACTGAATGAGTGGTCCCCACAAAGATTTGAATAGAGCACAACCCCCCATTTATGTGTTTACGGCCCTGTCACTAAGGGCCATGCTGCTCTGAGGCCTCTCAATATTTAAACACATATTTCACTTCCTCTCCATCCTCTGGTTGAGACGCGGTCTGAGCGAGACCCTGGTGGTCTGGGGGATGCACTCCAGATGATGACCTCTGATTGGTCAGGCTGATAGGGATCATTGTCTCCTCAGAGCTGGCCTGCATATTCCACAATAATGTAATTAAAGGCTGAAGATTTATGAATTAGGCAAGCCAGACCTCGATCCATGTTCATTCTCAATTAGGGCAGTGAAAAGCCTTCGGCCCCAGCTGTCGCTGTTTACTGTTTTCGATTGGTGCTGCTCGGGGCTGTGGGGGGGAGGGGGGTGTCATTTCTCTGAGCCCTCTTCTAGACTGGACTTTTGACTTGGCTTTGCTGATGAGGCCTAGTACCACCAGTGACCATACTGGCTAACAGCGTGGACATGCAGTACAGGCGAGCAATATGAACTAGCTGTGTGGACCAGCAGTTCTGAGTAGCAGTCGAGTAACAGTGCGTGTTGTCACTGCAGTGGTCTGCTTGTAAATCTTTATGAGTCTTTATGGGAGATTTCGACAGACAGCTGTTCTCTTTAACCGCCCTGAAGATGAGGCTGCTTGTCTGATTGGTCTTCGGACACCCTGGCAGATTCAGGGCTCTCAGCACTTTACACGGGTCCTTGAATACGTAGAATGATGTAAAACTAGGGAGGGGGGCCCAACGTGACATTTCGTCAGGGGGGTCCAGAATTGATGGCTACGCCCCTGGCTGTCACCCTGCCACGGCTCGAGACGTAGCAGTGCTGTTTGCGTGTGTTAGCAATGTCACACTGGAGGAGTGTGAGTTCGCGCTAACTGGAGTAGAACCGAAAGCTTACGCCTGGTTTAACATACTTAATGATTAACAGAGAAGGGACGGAGAGAGGGACAGACAGACAGAGAGAAGGGGAGGCCGAAAGAAAGTAAGAGAAGAGGAAATATGGGAACGGAGGCGAGGAGTGGCAGGCTGCCGGGGAGATGCCGCTGGGAGTCGAGTCCTGCGGGTGGAAGTATGAGGAGAATGTTAAGGAAGCAGAGGACTTGTGACCAGCATCACCCAGCAGAGGGACGGGGCCGAACCCGGGGTCCGGCTGGCCCCCATGGCCGGGCCAGAACCGTAAGTCTGCATTAAGTCTGCATGTGTGTGCGCAAAACCAGAAATGTGTGCTTCTCCGTGTGTGGGTTTCATCCGCGTGTCCGACAGTACATGTGCTGACTGTTTGTTGTCAGTCCTGTTGTTGCCCTGGTAACAAGGCCTGCTGATTTGCTTTTATACAGCAGCACTTCTACAAGACATTTCTTTGCATTTCTGCCTTCAGGAGCCATTGTAAAAAGAGAAATACGTATATTCCTTGGAAAAAACTGTACCGGAAGATAAAGAAGTAGCAGACTTTATATACAGGAATCTCAATTTCAGTGATTGCCTTCAATGTTTGTTTCTATTAGTTTGGGATTTTTACAGTATTAGGGACCTGGCTGTTGCTAGCAAGGTACTAGTTAGTTGATATAGCATTGGCAGCCATAGAACAGGCCATACTGTGTGCTATGCCGGTGACTATGTGGGAAAAAAACGAGCTAAAGCAAAGTGTAAACTTTTAGCTGCTCTTGGCTCTGTTGATAATGTCTGTTGATGGGAGCTAGCAGAGGTGACTGTGGCATTTTGAGCAAATACCTGACTCAGAAACTTCCGTCGTGGTACCTTGCCTCAGCATTTGATGTCCACATGCCAAAGGTAAACTCAGCAATTCTCTGGAGATATAGAGAGGGTGGCAAGGTCCATCACTGACCAGGAGGAGGGACAGCCAGCTCTCCTTAGGCAGAAGAACTTTCTGCTTTGCCTTATAGTTGCACCAGACCCACGGATTTGCTTGGTTGAGGCCTGCAGCTAACATTAAATCGCCACTGTGTTGAAAGGCAAAACTCAATGGAAAAGAGATTACAACGAAGTGGCGCTGCTGTAAACACCGGCGCAGAGTTAATCCGGCAGAGCGCCGTCCCCTCTGGGGGAGTCCCCGCACGTGTGCCCGTCCCCAGGTGGGCTGACTAAAATCCACAGCCTGGCAAAGGCCTCAGAGATCGGCAGGGACCCCAAGGAGTGAATGGTCCTCACACTGGGTGGGGTGTAGGGGCCCGATATGGGGTGGGCGTCGAAAGTCTTGGCATCTGCGCCGCTCCCAGGCGCTAATGAATGTTAAGCAGGTTAGCGTGAGGCGTATAGCTGTGCCGGTGCCCATTGTTGGCCGGTGGCCGCCGCTTTGTGTCCGGCCTGCCGGCCCGTTTGCTGAAAAGACCCCAGTGGCTGGAAAGTCAGCGCCTGCTCGTTTCATGGTGCCCCCCCACCGGTGAGCATATTGAAACGGGGTGGGGAGTGTCACGGGCGGGTCGGGTCGGTGGCTCAGTGTTTGTGTTCGGGGTCACGGAGCTTCTGCAGCATCCTTCGACCTCCTGGATGACCTGCCCCCCCCCCCACGCCGCTGCACACTGGGATGCTGAGGAAGGACTCCATTAAACGGGGACCAGGCCACACAGCCGGCATCAGAAGCTCATTAAACGTTCCCCTCCAGTGAATCGGTGTGCTCCTGCTCTTTTTGTCTCCATTTTTTGACTGAGCAGGGCCTACTTGGGGGTGGGGGTTGGGGGGTTGAGGGACATGAGCAGAAATTGCATGGATCCGGTTCCCCAGGCCTACATGCCCCTCCCCCGTCCAACGGAGTCCAACGGAGCCGCCATTGATTAAAGGTGTCTGATGAGAATGTCTATTAATGCGAGCCTGCCCTGGGAGGTGGGAGCTAATCAGGTAAGAATGAGCCGTCCAGATTCGAAGGGTCAGGAGAAGGCAAGGAGACAGATGGCTGGCTGGGCCTGGGCTTCAGTGGGCTTAGGGAGATAGAGGAGAGGGAAGGAGGCATGGAGAACATCCACCCCTGCGGCTATTAGCTCCCAGCGGGTAATTCGATCTTCACGCCTCCTCCTTCTCATTACTGATAAAACGGAACATATTTCCTCCGCAACCTTTGCGTGCCCATTTCCTGCTGGTCCACACGTTATGACGGTAAACAGAGTCCCCCACAGTCCTGACTTTGCGAGTGTGTGTGTGTTTGGAGGGGGTGCGCCATTGGGGTCTCCCTTGGGCCAGAAGTCAAAATCCCATCCCGCCAGTAATCTGCTTGATCTGATCGACTGAATTAAACAGTGAAAGAGGGACGCGTCACTGGTCGTGATCGAACCCTCGGTGGGGCTGGGAGTCATGTTGGGGGAGATAAGACCCTAGCAAATTCAAAGAGGAATCAGCCCTTTTAGGATTAATGGAGTTAGCGGGCGATTGTCTGTGTGGAGATGTCGCGCTCGCTTCGTCGATGTCGTTTTTGATATGTGCTGCAGGCTATCCCAGAAGCAGTGTGTGGGTGTCCCAGGGGGGGTGGGGGTGGGGGTGTGGGGCGAGCTGTTCCACTAAGCTTATCCATCCCAGTGGACATTTTCTGGGTCATTTTCTGGGTCACATGACTGATTCCGTATATGGTGGTGCATGTTTAATAAAGGCTTCTGACCAAATCCTTGAGTAGGTCCCTTAATGGTATGATTCTGATATCTGGCCTTGATCTGCCAAGCTGCCGTCACTCTCGGTCTCCATTAGCACACATGGCACCAGTCTGTAGTACCAAAGCCTTGGCAAAGGCTGCTATAGGTAGATGTTTCAGGGAATATCTGTTGCGCGGAAACCCTGTTTAGATGGAATCTCCACAGAAACTTTCTGTTGACACTTGGTACTTGATGCTGCATGTGGGAAAAATTCATGCAGAGGCCAAAAGCCCAGGCATGCAGAGGCTACATCCATTAAAAGCGATGGTGGTACCCTGAGCACCTGGCTGTACTTTACCCATACATGGGTCAGACCCCCTCCCACCGCTGCCCTCAACCTTTCCTGCTCCCTCCAGTTCCTTTCTCCCCTTCTCTCCGCAAGTTTTTTGTGCTCTGTCCCTTTGTATTCACACACATTTTACACCCTGCCTCTCACAGTCATTAGCGATTAACACCCGCTAGTTACGCTCAAGTCCTGCCACCCCACCCTCCTCCCAGGCCTGTGTTCCTTTCACCTGCTGCTTTCAGGCTCTGTGTAAACCCCCTCCCCCAGTCCTTGGTGTCTAAATGTACTTGATTTTACATTCAGTAGGTAATTAGTGACAACAAGGTTGTTATGTCCAGAGTGCCCGCGATTCATGCTTCAAATGGTAACCATTCAAGTTACCAAGTTATTATTTTCCAGGAAGTGCAAGTTAATCTGGAGAGGTTAGGGACAGATTTTGCTAACAGGAGTTTTTCGAAGACGCACCGTTTGTCTAGAATTCAAACATATTCATCCAAGAATCCACATTGTGCGGGTAAGGAGGCTTTGGTGGTGAGACTGGACTTCAGGAAAGGAATCGAGATTAGGGTCTCAAGATGGCAGCCCCCTGACCTGGTATCTAGCGAGACAGGCGTATACGTGGTCATGCTGATCCATCCTGGGGCATCGCTTACTTTATTCCCTAGACCTTCAGGGGGAATCCCCCCTGGGAAGGCTAGGTTATGGAGTGATGCAAGCATCTCCCTCTGAAATGAAACCTGCAGCCTTCCTACTGGCCGTTTCATTTGACAGGAAGAGGAAGTTGGCAAGGTCACGCCACCACACATGTGATGTCATCTTAAAGCTGTAACTGTCCTCTTTAAGAAACAACAGGACTTAGAGAGGTAGCATGTATAGTATGAGATATGAGTAAAAACATAATGTCCTCTACTGAGGACAATAATGATATACATGCAGAGAGAGTGGGTATCCTCTGCCCAGCAAGATTCAACAATAAGTTCCTCTTATCTTCATCCTCTCAACATTTTGCTTTATAAGTAATTTATTCATTTTTCTCCACATTTTCACCCTCTTTTCATCTTTCTCTTCATTCTTGCTGGCTCCCAACATCTTCTTCTTGCATTCTTCACCCACCCATCCTGTGACCTCGCTCTCATCTTCTTCAGCCGTCATTTCTCCCTCATCCGTCCTTTCCTTCCCGCCCTGCTGTCCGCTTCCTGCTCTCGACGCCCCCTGCTGGGTATAAGCTGTAATTTGAATTAGATGGTGGTGGGGTGGGGGAGCCCCATTCACCATCAGTGACACATCGTCTCTGCTGGCTGCCAGGAGCTTGGGGGAGATGGATGACTCTCTCTTGACCCCCGAGGCGCCCCCCCGACAAAACGCGATGTCAGCGGCCGGCTGTTCGACTGGTGGGAGGCAGGTAGTGGGGGCCTGGCAAGCGATGAACTCCCGGGTCAGTGCAGTGACCCCAGAAGGAATGGGTTAGGGACTCCTTTGATAGACCTCCTTGGACTGATGGAGATGGAGATGGAGATAGAGAAGGAGATGGATGCGCATGAGGTGTCCCAGGCCTCCGCTTGTGTGTACCGCCCAGGGATTAGATATTGATCCCAGCATGGTACTGGTGGGGCTGCCTGACAGTCAGACATCTCAATACTACATCCATCAGCATAGAAGCGGGGCCGCCCTGACGGGGTCCTTTGTGTCCTGCCATACTGCTACAACGTGCTCCCATTCAAGAATCACTTTGTTAAGTAAACAATAACAGGAGGGCATCACCCTGGATTTCCCACCTGGGGTTAGAAACGGAGGATGAGGCTGCTGTGTAGCTCGGTGTGTGTATGAGATTCTGTCACGTCATAGATCTGCGTATACTAGCTGGGTTTTGTGTGGTCTCGTCTATGCTTGTTACCCTGTAGCTTCATACGGACGTTTGTGGATGACTGTTTGCTCTTTGTCCTTCAGGTTCCTCCCTCTTATCTCTCCTTCGTTACTAAGGCCATCCTGTGGGACAGAGGATTTTATCGCCACACGGTGAGTTCGCCACAGCCTCATCCCGTGCACCCTGCTCCCCAGTGTGGCCACCTCTTCTCCTTCACCATACAAAATCATGATTTTAACGTAATATGCAGCACATTTACGGTACTTTCCTTCACAGTTCATGCACTGTTACTGTTAATCCTTTCCCAGATACTGCATGGGACATACATTAGTGGCCAAAGTTGTGGAAGCGCTTCCAGTTTTTAGAGATCGCAGAACTTTACTCCAGTTATTTATTTATCCAGTGCATGATATTTGTAACATTCTTTGACTATTTATAAATATTACTGGCAACCTTCATGTAGTAATTTTTAAAACATAATGCCAAAAATACTAGGTGTTTCCACAATTTTGGCCAATAGTACTTCATCCTTACTGTATCAGCTGCACAGCAAGTACTTCATCCTTACTGTACCACTGTACAGGGAGTACTTCATCCTTACTGTATCACTGCACAGAGAGTACTTCATCCTTACTATACCACTACACAGGGAGTACATCGCCCTTACTGTGTCAATGCACAAGAAGTACTTCACCATTACTATACCACTGCGTGGGAAGTACAGTGGGACCCATGTATCTGTGGTTTCAGTTGCTGTGATGTCAATTATCCACAGTTTATCGCAGTCTGATAAAAAAAATTGGACAATTCCAGAAAAACAGTTCATAGTTTCAAGAGTACTTCATATTTACTGTATCAGCTACACAGCAAGTACTTCATCCTTACTGTATCAGCTGCACAGGGAGTACTTCATCCTTACTGTATCAGCTACACAGCGAGTACTTCATCCTTACTGTATCAGCTGCACAGGGAGTACTTCATCCTTACTGTATCAGCTGCACAGGGAGTACTTCATCCTTACTGTATCAGCTACACAGGGAGTACTTTATCCTTATTGTATCAGCTGCACCGGGAGTACTTTATCCTTACTGTATCAGCTGCACAGGGAGTACTTCATCCTTACTGTATCAGCTGCACAGGGAGTACTTCATCCTTACTGTATCAGCTGCACAGGGAGTACTTCATCCTTACTGTATCAGCTGCACAGAGAGTACTTCATCCTTACTATACCACTACACAGGGAGTACATCGCCCTTACTGTGTCAATGCACAAGAAGTACTTCACCATTACTATACCACTGCGTGGGAAGTACAGTGGGACCCATGTATCTGTGGTTTCAGTTGCTGTGATGTCAATTATCCACAGTTTATCGCAGTCTGATAAAAAAAATTGGACAATTCCAGAAAAACAGTTCATAGTTTCAAGAGTACTTCATATTTACTGTATCAGCTACACAGCAAGTACTTCATCCTTACTGTATCAGCTGCACAGGGAGTACTTCATCCTTACTGTATCAGCTACACAGCGAGTACTTCATCCTTACTGTATCAGCTGCACAGGGAGTACTTCATCCTTACTGTATCAGCTGCACAGGGAGTACTTCATCCTTACTGTATCAGCTACACAGGGAGTACTTTATCCTTACTGTATCAGCTGCACAGGGAGTACTTCATCCTTACTGTATCAGCTGAACAGGGAGTACTTCATCCTTACTGTATCAGCTGCACAGGGAGTACTTCATCCTTACTGTATCAGCTGCACAGGGAGTACTTTATCCTTACTGTATCAGCTGCACCGGGAGTACTTCATCCTTACTGTATCAGCTGCACAGGGAGTACTTCATCCTTACTGTATCAGCTGCACAGGGAGTACTTCATCCTTACTGTATCAGCTGCACAGGGAGTACTTCATCCATACTGTATCAGCTGCACAGGGAGTACTTCATCCTTACTGTATCAGCTGCACAGGGAGTACTTCATCCTTACTGTATCAGCTGCACAGGGAGTACTTCATCCTTACTGTATCAGCTACACAGCGAGTACTTCATCCTTACTGTATCAGCTGCACAGGGAGTACTTCATCCTTACTGTATCAGCTGCACCGGGAGTACTTCATCCTTACTGTATCAGCTGCACAGGGAGTACTTTATCCTTACTGTATCAGCTGCACCGGGAGTAGTTCTTCTTTACCGAGCTTGTGCAATGTCGCTTTATTGCCATATGGTGTCAGCCTCATATGTCACCTCAAATAAAATGTGCAACTTACCAAAATACTGTCTTGTAAATGTCCAGAGCTGCTCCTGTGGGTCTGCGAGCACAAACACACCAGGCTTTACCCATAAATCACAGGTTCCGTCACCCCGCCTGCTTCCCTTCACTCTCTGTCACTCGTGCTCACTCTCACACACACAATCGGCTCACCTATTATGTCTTTATTTCCTGGGATGCTCTTCCCGCTTCTTCATTTTATACAATCAGAACTTAACCCAGGCGACCCTTTTCTCAGAAGTGCCCCCCCGCCCCTTCCCAGCAACCCCCATCCACACACTGATACACACGCTCCTTCTGTATTCCTCCGCTAGCAGTGCCGTTGCCATGGGCCCCATGAGGCTGGGGTTGGTGGGGGCTGATGCGGCCTGTGGTTAAACAAGCGGAGAGCAGGAGACAAAGGCCTGCCTGCTCATCGCCAGCCCATTTCCATATTTAACTGCTTACAAATACGCCTGTTAGTGACACACACACTGTGACATACACAGAAACTAAAAAGCACTGTGACGAGCTTCCAGTAACCCTAAATCAGAAAGATAAAAAAAGAAAAACATTTTGGCACATTGAGATTACCGATATGCAGAAAAATCTGCTTAGTAGTAACATTTGTCAGTGACAGTGACATATATTGAGCCCCCATTGATGTTCACCTTCACTATACCCTTATCAAAGCCCTACACAGTGATGTTCACCTTCACTGTACCCTTATCAAAACCCTACACAGTGATGTTCACCTTCACTGTACCCTTATCAAAGCCCTACACAATGATGTTCACCTTCACTGTACCCATCTCAAATTCCTACACAGTGATGTTCACCTTCACTGTACCCTTCTCAAAGCCCAACACAGTGAAGTTCACCTTCACTATGCCCTTCTCATATCCCTGCACAGTGATGTTCACCTTCACTATGCCCTTCTCAAATTCATACACAGTGATGTTCACCTTCACTGTACCCTTCTCAAAGCCCAACACAGTGAAGTTCACCTTCACTGTACCCTTCTCATATCCCTGCACAGTGATGTTCACCTTCACTTTACTCTTCTCAAATTCATACACAGTGATGTTCACCTTCACTGTACCCTTCTCAAAGCCCAACACAGTGAAGTTCACCTTCACTATGCCCTTCTCATATCCCTGCACAGTGGTGTTCACCTTCACTATGCCCTTCTCATAGTCATGCACAGTGATGTTTACCCTCACTGTACCCTTCTCATATCCCTGCACAGTGATGTTCACCTTCACTGTACCCTTCTCAAAGCCCAACACAGTGAAGTTCACCTTCACTATGCCCTTCTCATATCCCTGCACAGTGATGTTCACCTTCACTATGCCCTTCTCATAGTCATGCACAGTGATGTTTACCCTCACTGTACCCTTCTCATATCCCTGCACAGTGATGTTCACCTTCACTGTACCCTTCTCAAATTCATACATAGTGATTTTCACCTTCACTGTACCCTTCTCAAATTCCTACACAGTGACGTTCACCTTCACTATGTCCTTCTCATAACCATGCACAGTGATGTTTACCTTCACCTAGTCTTTCTCCAAGCCCTATACAGTGGTGCACACCTTCACTGTGCCATTTTCCAAGCCCTACACAGTGAAACACACCTTCACTGGGCTTGCTCTTCTTTATTTTCATAGCGATGAAGTAGATGTTATTTCTCCTGAAAGGCATTTTGATACTTTGTATGAGAATTTATGTTTGGCACTCTACACACTGAAGAATTAAAGTACTCTAAAAATACTGAAATATGAAATTTTCAGACATGGCTGCAATACAGGTTTTCCCAGTCTTTCTCTGTCCACTGGTGATGCAGCCATTGGATGAGGAGTCAGACAGGGATAAAGCGGGGGCAGCTGCATACAGTACAGGATACAGGAACTCTGTGTGTCAGGACTGGGAGACCCTGGGTGGCGCCTGGTCCTGTGTCACCATCAGACCAGCGGAACACGGGATGCGGTAAGCAGGTCAGAAGGACCCAGGACCGCAGTGATCTGACAGTCACACCAGCATCCCCGCGAGCCACAGAGTCACTTCTGGGTGTCCCTTACATTCCACAATTTCTTTAGGGTTTCATCCCCCGAAGATGGGTCACTCCAATCGCCTCTGAATCGCATGCATGCGGCAAAAGTGCCGTATTTATGGTATTAGGAGCTGATGGTGGGTTTTTTTTCTTGCATGAGGGTTGCAGATGGGGTTGTGGATGAGTTTGTGGCTGGGTGCAAGGGTTGGGGGGTGTGGGGGGGGGGGTTGAAGAGGAGAGCCATTGTGTGTCAGTGAAAGTAGCTGCGTGGTCTGAACGGCAGACTGCCGCTGAGCCTGGCTTCTGACACCAGTCCATAATCAGATTTACTCCCCTGGGTCCCGGGACTCCACAATGCACCCTTCTGTCCTGCCCCAAAGCCGACGCAACTAATTACACCCTGCAGAAACACAAATCTCCATCATTTAAAAGTCACTTGCCCCCGCCCCCCCGCCACGGGAAGTCCTGCACGAGGTTTAACCTTGTTAGCGCTAAGCCTGGCTTTCTTATCCTCCTGGGTTTGAGAGGAATTCACTGTTCCTGGGGGCCGCGAGACAGAAGCTGGCTTCTGTTCGGCCCCCCCAAGCCGTTTTTTTGGGAGGGAGAGCTGCTCGTGTCCTGCCGAGAAGGTTCATCCAGTGTCAGTGTCAATTATGAGTTTGTATGCGCGTGTGCGTGCGCGTGTGCGTGCGCAGCCGGAGGACCGCTGCCTTCTTCTCCGCGGGCCATCTGCGACGCTAACTAATAGACTTCCTACATCGGGCTCCGCTGCTCTGCGCAGATGCTGGGGAGCTGTCGAGCACAAACGACATTAATGCGGTTATCTGGGGAGTGTGTGCCGAGGCCTGCCTGCTGCCTTCCCGACGCCACGGTCCCGTCTGGCTTCCTGGCTCCAGAAGGGACCCCCAGAGGTGCCTTGGTTCCTTGGGGTCTGCGGGAAGCTGAAGACTGTACAGGTGCCCACATGCTTATACGGCCGAGGCTGGTACCCAGGACCATCCGCCCTATAGGCGACAAAGGCGACCACCTAGTAAAAAAAAATCAGAAGAGATACTTCTGGTTCCATCCTATGACATTAAAGTTTTAATATTTCACTACTTTTCTTGTGAATCAGACACAAGTTAACTAGTTAGCTGCCAGATACTGACACATTCCCTGTGATACTGACATGTTTTTAATATACATGAACTGACAATTTTTTTTTGCTGCTCTGGGTAGGGGGGGGGAGCTCAGGATAATCTTGCCTAGGGCACCAGAACATTCAGGGCCGGCCCTGCTGGTACCTGTGTTTACCAGAGGTTACTGCCGTTCTTTACTGGAAGCAAAGCCACCGCCATTGTCTCCAGCTTATGTTTGTTTGACGCCTGCACAGTCTCATTCTTCCACGTGGAATGGGCACGTGTGTGTTTTGGCCGCCTGTTCGTGGGCATATTTGTAGAAAGAGCAGGGGTGTGGACTTTTAGGAAAGTATCCCCACCTGTAGCCGACGACCACCTGTTTAGTGGCGAGGAGCTTGTCGAGACCTGTCCCCCGCGGCATGATGGGAAGGCGGCCCGGCCGCCTTGTTTTGTGAACCTTGGGATGTGGCTGTGTGTTTTTCCGTGAAAGACCTGGACTCCTTTCAGAGTTAAAGCAACTGGAGAACTCAAATGGATTATGGTCGTATTAGGGATGATCCCCTGTATTTCTCTACACCAACTGCCATTATGATTACTCAGGCTCCCCATCCTCCCTGCTACATGACGTCAGTCGCTATAGCGTTTACAGTATACCTGCATTAGTCCTACAACAGGGCTTCTGCGTATTTACCCAGCCGCAACACCGCAGAACTGGTCTTTGTTACGCCTAATGATGACTCCATTGCTAAAATCGTACAGGATAGGGCCTCTGCCCCAGCTTAGGAGTGTGCCATTTGGGCTGAAGTGCTTCAGCCATTTTGGTTCAACGATGGTCTGCCATTTTGGCTCGAAGTGCTCCAGTCACTTAGTTTAGGAGTTGAGCGTCATCCCGTCTCTTTCAGCTTAACGAACGCAAGCGGCGTCCTCGGAGTGGAGGCGTGCAGGTGCGCGACACCAGAGCCGGGCCGGCTGGGAGGCGAGCTGAACTTTAAGCAGTGTTTGTCCTGTTTTAGTGCATCTCTGTAAAAGTGCCCGCTCCCCCCCCCCCCAAACCAACTGTCAGCCGCACACAAGAACAAGTGACAGTGAGAATGAGAAAGGGAGAGGATGAACTTTGCTTAAGTGGCCAAGAAGTACCGAAAGTCAAACATAAATAAACATTATATGTATGTGTGCGTGTCTCAGTGGTAACACTTCATTACATTTGGGTGTTTGCTTTGTAAAAGGCAGGGGTGGGGGGCTGGGTGAATTACAGTGCCAGTGGGCAGGGGTGGGGGATGGGGGTGCTCAGGGGCTGGTCCTGATAGTGTCCCATCAGGCAGCAGGCACGGCTGACGTGTGCTGCACCATCCATCACGCAGGGCAGCTCAGCACCCCTCTCCCACCTGGGCCTGTTTGCGGAACCATCGGCTCCTGTCTCTGCTAAGCGATTCCTCCTCAGGCTGTACGTGGGACGGCCAGAAGTTATGGGGGAGCCTCCTAATTCTGCGTGTCCGTAAGGGAAGTTAAGGATTTAGATTTATAGATTTGGTCACAAATGCTCTTTTCTTGTTGGACCCGGAGATGGAAGAATATTGAAGAGAAGCGCGTAGAAATGGGGGTGGACTGCTTGTTCCCTGCCTGCATGGGTGGGGAGCAAATTCCTTAGGAAACACTAGGGGGCAGTAGAGAGGAGCAAAGATCTTGTAGCGTATCAACCACCTGCTGCAGACATCAGATTTCACTGAGAGAACTGCACATATTTGCTGACTGTGAGAGGGGAACCCAGGGAACAGTTAACTGTGAATCCCTGCATCCTGTTTGTGAGTCTGGCAGAGTCCACGTCGTTCCTGTATTCACCTCGAGGAGGTTGTTACTAAGCTACAAGCTCATGTCACTAATAGCTTATGTTTGTCACCAGTAACTATAACTCCTAAAGTTGTGTTTGAATACATAAAATAGTAATGACACTTTTTTCTTTTTACCTTAGCTGACTATTTTATCATTATGTAGATTTGTAGAATTGCCAGGTGCTTGAGTCTAAATTAACAGAAGTGCACTGTTGAGTGGTACATCACCAAGGTCCTGCAGTTACCTGGTGCTTCATGTGAAGCCATTCAGCCAACTAACAGTTAAGTTTACTCATCATTTCCGAGCTTGGGTTTACCTTGTAATGCCCCACAATTCGCAAATGATCCTTAGCTTGTTGCCAGCTTCACAGGAAACTTTGCAACTTCACAGAAAACTTTGAGCTTTCACAGAAAACCTTGAAACCTCATACAGAAGTTTGAGGCTTTACAGAGAGCCTTGATTTTGAGTGGTGCTAGCATGTTCCATCCACTCTTTAGTTTTCTTCTAGACATGTGAGCAACACCAGCCACCAATGCACAGCCAACATGGGGCTGTAAATTCCTAGATATGAGTTCTGCCATTGCCCCCCCCCCCCCCCTCACCTCTCTCCATTTCTTTCTGTGAAGCAGGACCTTCCTCCAGCAGACAGGCCGCCATGTCCATGCCCTCGCTTCCTGGCCCACATGAAGGCCTGTCCTGCATACGTCAGACCACCCCGTTTCCTGAGCTCTTACCCCAGAATGGATTCTAACCATCTGAGCTGCGCGCCGGTGGATAGCGCCCCGAGGGTGCCTCGGACCCATGACCACGCAAGTAAGCTGCTTGTCGGCCAGTGAAGTTACCCACATTGTCTTCCTTATCATCTGTGACTGAAGATCTCGCTGCTTACATGATGGATGCAAGTGAAAAGCTCTTTCAGGAGGACGAAATAATAAGAAGTGTCATCCATCCTTTGACATACGTATCATGATTCTTGATTAAATCCACGGTTATGTGATTTTAACACTCATTAGCTTCATTTTGCCCCAGCTGTCATTAAGGGGTACCCCCTAAACTGGGGGAGGGGCAGGCCCTGATGGCAGCCACTGCATCGGCATGTGCCCATAATCCTCCCCCCGCCCCACCATTAATACAAACGCTGCAGGGCAGGGCTTTCTGTCAAGCTGCAGTTGGTTTGATGGGGGTTGGGGGGGGTCACGTTTTTGTGCACTGGAGTCCAAAACTAATTATTCAACCATATGGTGGTCGGGTCCTCAGCTAGAGGCTACAACTCCCGCCTCCAGAAAAACGTGCTGTGTGGTTTGCGGAGGGGGGGTCAAGCAGGGCCAGGAAAAGAGTCGGGGGTGGTCAGTGTACTTTTGTGTTGTGACACATGCCATTCATGAGCAGCCCCTCTTATAACAGATGGACTGGAGCTGGGCATTGTGGGGCCAGTGGTGCAGCAATGCTGCCTGCCTTTGCCTCTAGGGCCCCAGCGGGCCTGACTCGCCTCCATCATGTAACCCCTTGAACAAGAGCGGATTGTCCGCTCCTCCGCGCTGCCTCTCTGCCTGTCCTCCACATCTTCTGCTCGCGCTTTGCCGGGTTGAGTGGGTGTGTGTCTGTAGTTGGTAGCAAGCTGGCACTTTTGGTGTTGAAGCCACAGGCTGTGCTATCCTGCGTTTAAATGGAGTAACCAGAAAGTTAAAGTGAAGAGGCAGTATGGTGTTGGAGATGTGTGGGATGTACACACACACACACACACACACACACACACACACACACACACACACACACACACGGAACAGCACGAGATGTGTCAGATTAAAGGCTTCACAAGAATCTTATATAGTTTTCACAATTTCCAAGGTATTTTATGGAACAATATCCTCTTTCCAGCTACTTTGTTTTATGGTACAACTGCAGAATCCCTTGCTGTTTTTGAATACTCATATTCTACTTTTTTAAGATGTAAATCACCAGCAAGGATGGCAAAAAGGACACCCCCACACTTATGATGTCATCTTAAAGCCCTAACTGTCCTTTTTGATGGACAATTGGACTTAATACAGTGGCAGGTAGAGATGGGCATAGACATGTCCTGTGCAGAAGAAAAAAAATGCTTTACTGACTCTTAGGAAGAGGAGGATGTCTGCCGCCCAAAAATAAATAATACTGGACACATCTTCTAGGTTTAATCCTGACGCACATATTTACAAGCTCACTCAGTCATGGACACAGCAGAAACACAAACGTAGAGGATTTATCTGTCTCATCTCACCCCTGTACTTCTCTGCTCTCCCGTCTTTGAAGAGAAGAGCTCGATCCTGATTGGCTACTTTGAATTAAATGTCTCCTGGCTCTGATTGGCTGGGCTTGAGTCCTCTGCCGACACCCGCTGCCTTGTTGTCTTGTTACCAGTAGGGTAGATGAAAGGGGGGATGAGAGGCTTATCCTGTGGGGGAGAAGACTGTGTCACCCCCCCCCTAAAACTCTGAGCAAGGCCTGCAGTAATGAGATTTGCACATAAAGTTAATTACACATTCTGTCTCCGAAGCAGGAAGTGCTAGATATGTAAGCTAAGAGCACGATCAGGGCAGAAAATTGGCAAAATTAATGTTCAGCAGATTTTTATGTAATTATTTTAATGTGGAGAGATGCTAAGCTTTTGTGGTTTTCTTTCATGACATCGCACAGCACGCAATAGCAATGCAGAGTGTGGCTGTGTTTTTCTGATATGTTGCCAAACAGAGTAGACCTTTCCCATGTGGGCCTGACTCTCCATCAACAGCAGTCCATTGGAGAAATGCACTGTCAGTCACCACCGAGTTTAACTTTACCTCCTCCCATTGGTTCGAACCTGGCAGTGACAGATAGTGCGTGGTGATGATTTACAGCACGGGTTTCTCAGTTACTCTGGAGGATTCAAGGGGGGGGGCAGCACTTTACAGGGTGGCCCTGAATACGTAACATTATATGTCAAACTGCGCAGAGGACACAAGGTAACATTTTGCACAGAATTTCTAGCTACGTTCCTTGAATGACAACTGAAACAGCCAATGAGATTGTTTACTGCACAAAAAAACTGTTGTAATAAAGCAATAAGCTGAGTATGAGGACAAAAGCTCCGCCCTTAGGCATAAGGACGTAATCAGTCACCTTAAAACGTGACTCTTTCTCTTAGATGTAGACGCCCTTTATTTGACAAGGCAAATGACACTCTGCTACGGGACAGGATGTGCCATCCTCTGCCATCCTCTGCCATCCTCTGCCATCCTCTCTCCACCTCTCCAGTGGCCCAGCTCGGCCTCGAAGCCCTGCATTTACCTTCCCCATAGCCTGTCTGTTTGCTTTGGCACGGCTGTGCCAGGCAGGGCGGGGGTGGGGGGGAACAGTCGCTTGTGCCGTAACTTCATGAACAGAGAGAGAACAAATGTCACAGGCAGCAGCTGGATAGACTGGTTTGGCTCCGAGACCATAATGACTGCAGCCTGTAGCCCATATGTGTGTCTTTAAGGACCCCATTGCTAGGGCAGTCTAAAACAATGCCCGATTAGTGGGTTTGTTTGCCAGTATGCTCCTCGCCGTGAACCTGATGAAGTACAGCTTGTCATCTGTCCATGTGGTGTGCAGTGATGCTGAGCGGGGAAACCTGATACCCCCCACCTCCTAGAATTCCCGCTCCAATCCACGGGTGGTGACAGGTGGTTTAGAACGCCTGTTTGTGGAAGAACTTTCTGTTGCTCGATGCTGCAAAATGGCTCCCTTTGCCTCATAACTCTCTAAAAGGTGCTGCCTTCATATCCCAGTTATATGATGGTATGTTTTTCTCTTTGCAGACCCCCAGTTCGTCTTGTGGCTCCAGTCCACCAACAGGGGGCAATGTGCTGACGCCGTGCCCTTCGTTCCATCCCCCCCCGCTCCCAAGAGACCATTTCCTGAGGTCCCTAACTTGCCAGAGGACGTCTCTCACACCACAGCTGTGAGTCTGAAGACTGCCCTGCTCCCCCCACTGCCATCTGTCCCAGCATCTCCCTGCACTACAACTCCTCAACCAGAGGAGGTGGAAGGGGGAGCAAAGAGCGGCAGAGCTTTCCGGACTCCCCCAAGCCTAGAGCGTGAGGACACCTTTACTGCGATCTCTGGTGGACCAGACACCTGCATGATCTCCCGGTCCGACTTCAGCCAGCCTGGATCCAGTCAGTTCAGCCGCAGTACCAGTTTGTCCAGTAGGGGGAGTAGTGTCTTATCCGGTAAGAGCTCTTAGTCTTTGTGTCTTGTTTACATTGCTCCCTAATCAATTTTGACTGATTATTTGAATTGCCTGGAATTAGCAAAGCTGGCACCAAGATGTTTGTTGTTGGTGAGGTCCCCCCGCCCATATCAGGTTTATATAACGTGTGGCTCCTAAGGGATTCCCCCTTAGCACACTGATAGGGAGGATCAGCATCAGCAGAGGAGTCCTGTGGGATCTGGTTCGCTTTCATTCCTGTGTTGTCTTCAACAGGTGTGAGTAAAGACGAGGAAGCGGATAACGTAAATCTGTCCCAACTGCTCTCACAGTCGCCCTCCAGTACGCCTGCAGGTCCTGCCCTCCCACCTTTAGAAATCAACAGCAAATCACCTCCGGTCATGATGCTTGGTCTCCGTGATGGGGAACCTACATCCCCGCCCTGGCACGAACCTGAGTTCTGCATGGATGGAGGTGTCAGCCTCACCCCACAATCTTCTCAAACCATATCTGGTCCAAAGTGGGCATTCCTGCCTTCCAAGAAGATCTGGCAAGATTCTGTGTCTCCTCGCTGGCCTGTTCTGCCCCCAATATCTCCATTCAGAGGTGAGGAATGGGTCTCCAGTCCTTGTATGCATCTCTGCCATGTCCGTGTCCAGGGAAGGGGTGCAGATGCGGTGGGAAGTCCTCCCAGAAACAAAGTGTGAAATGCAGAAGGCTGAGAAATCAAAGCCCCGGCTTTCAGAAAGGCCTTCACATGTCCCCATCTCTGCATTTGTGGGGTGACCAGTTTTGTTCCCCTCATAATTAATTACTCTGAAAGCTTTTCTTTTTTCAACAAAATCACGGAAAGAAAGAGCCTTTTGATGAAGAGCTGGTAGAGTGGAATCATTTCAAAGCTGGAGCGGTGTACAATGGGGGACAGGGGCAGACTGGGGGAGTGGAAGCCGCTATCATTGCCCGCGGCCATCATTCTCTCTCCTTGCCAGTCACAGAGAGGCAGACATGTCGCTGGGAGTTATAAATCAACAGGGACCACAGTCTGGAGTCACCGGGGAGGGTTTAAGCCCAGACCGGCATGGAAAGGTCTGGCCTTCTCCATGGCCGCCGGGATAAAGAGTGTGTGTCAGGGAGCGATAGAGACCGTTGATCGCTGGCAACTGATCTTTGCAGGAAGTTGTATGTACGAGGATAAACAATGGAGAAATTGTGCCAGAACTTTCTCGGTCGTCAGTGGTGACCGTGGGCCTCCTGTGCCGGTTGGGGGGGGGGCGGGGTGCGTGGCATAGGGTTTTCATCGAGGGCACTGGAAGGCCATCTAACCCGCGTCCTGCATGCAGGCTGCTGATGCTCTACTGTTATGTCAAAATAAGAGTCTCTCAGACCATGGTGTGTGGTGTACATTAGCAGAGGTCTGCATAGAGAGGCTCTTGGGCTGTGTCAGCGCTGGCTGGCTTGTATTGTGAAGTTTTACACAGCTAATTCAAAAACTGATATGGGATGTTTACATCTGCTGGACAGATTCTTAAGGTAGGAATGATACCTTCTACCTACCTTGTTGGGGGTCTTCTCAGCCTTTTGGTGTCCATGGACTGGCTTAGATTGTAAAAAAGTTTCATGGACCAGTAAGGTGAGGGGTTACCATGTATAATGTATATGGAAATGCAGGACAATTCGCATACAGGTCTGGGTTAGTACAGGACACGGCATTATATGGGACGGCTGGCAACTGTATCCACAGTGTTCCGGGGACCGAGTGCTGAGAACCCTTAGTGTAGAGGACAAGGTTCCACCCAGATAGAAACTGCCGGAGACATTCTTCATGGTCAAATCTGGAATAAAATTTCAGACAATGGAACAACCTGGAAGATGGCGAGGCACTTAGGGGATGCCATGACAGAATGCCCTCAGTCCCCAGTATGGGGTGAGCCTTTTTTTTTTGGGGGGGGGGGGTGTATGTATGCCTCCCTTTCATGTCACCGTGTCACTCTGTGACAATTTCCATTGACCTCCTGGCCAGCCCCTTTGAACGCTGTCTTCAGTGCGTAGCTGCACTTGACAATGTGGGGAGACCTTGCCTATTGTGGGGGGTGGGGGGGAGGGCGTGAGGGTGACGGACGGGCCTCTTGTCTGCCCCTAACTGTGTCCTGCCACCTCCCCCCCATGTGCTGCCTGGGAAGAATGCTGCTTCTGGGTCAGAGAGGAGGGCTGGCTGAAAAGGCAGCAGTATGGCCGCCAGTATGGAGTCAAGTCCTCCTTTTGTCATCAGGAGGAGCGCTGGGGCTCCGCTGTGTGTGTGTGTGTGTGTGTGTTTGTGTGCGTCTGCATGTGTGTGTGTGTGTGTGTGTCTGGACAGGGTAATGAGAGCTGGAGATCAGGTCCCAGCTGACGTGTCGCTCTTAGGGACAAGGTGCCCAATCTGCCCTGGGGGAGGAATGTGCTCATTATCACTTACTGATGGGGCTGCGATGGTCAGCTGGGGCCTCGGACAGTTATATCTCCCCTGGAATCAGGATCTCCTGCGGCTGTCCTTAGCTGCATGCCTCTTTGTTTGTTTTGGGGCCAGTTAAACAAGGGGTAGGGGGTGACATGTGAGTTAAACACTGGGGAGGAGGACAGGGAATGGGAATGCCGGCTTCTCTTCAGTGCTGCCCCTCTACCCATAATTCCAAGCAAGGGGGTCTGAAGGGGCCCTCATGTGACTGCCGTGCCCTTTGGCTCCCTCCAGATGGCAGAAAGGTCAGGGGGTCCCCTTCCTCCAGCCTAAGCCCCGCCCACTCGGACGACTTCGACGAGCTGGACGCCCTCGCCCCACACACCGGATCCGTTCTGTCCCAGGAGCTGTCAGGGGATGATCCAGACCACAGTTCATCTGCTGGAGGTACTGGTTCTGTAATGCCTTTAATACACCTGACAGCTACCCGTATTTATGGACCAGCCTACCCAATATCCACCCCTGCAAGGTATACAGGGGTATACCGACTGGAGATACACAGGCACTCCCCGAGGCAATTCTATGATGTTTTAAGGTGGGGGTGGGGGGGGGCATAATCTGCATTCAGCTGGGACCAATGCCCCATATACATACCTTCTGTTTGTTTAAATACACAGGTAAATTAGAGCCCTCCAGTAAACTTTACAGACTGACATATATGCATCCTCTGACCACTTACTGGGTAGGAGGGAGGCCTAGAGCTTAACCCAAGCAGGGGGTTGGGGCAGGCAGACTCGTATAAAGCAGACACTTCAGGCAATGTAAGGAAGGCAGGCCACCACACTGCGTGTCTTAGACTGTGTAAAGCGGAGTACCCAGCACAAGAATGGGTGAAATCCACACACTCAGGGTGGGGAACAGGAATCAAAGCCTCAGTCCAGATAGGCTGATATATCTCTCTTATATATTAACTAATTGAAGATCAAAATCCCATAATTCACTCAGTCCACAGCATACATATTTGAGAAACGTATGAGTACGTGGTGAGCTTTGGAAATTTTAATGAAAGTTCTTTGAGTACATGAGGACTGAATGGGTTTGGTTCGCAGTAATGTAACATACGTGGAGGAAGAACTTTCGGTCATCGGTGGTCTCATCTGAATAACAACAGAATACAGACTAAGTGATTTTCGAAATTTGCCCTTCAATTAGCATGACAGAGGGCTGGAAAAATTCCTGTGTGATTATGTCGCCCCTACCTGCCTGAAACGTGTGAGTAATCTGAGTAAACACACTGTTACCTCACTGCGCCTTCTTAGCCGCGTCTTTTGTTTCAGGGTGTTGTTTATTAGTCCCTTCCAGGGCCCAGAGTCAGACACTCCTTCCTGACGTGAGCTGGCCTTCGGGTGGCATTGGTGCTGTCGCACGTGTGTGTGTGTGTGTGTGTGTTTGGGGCAATTTGTCACGCTGCCTGGCGAAACGGTTCTGTGCATGAGGATAAACAGCCACACGCTGCCTCTGCGTCTGAGCATGTGCGTATGTGTGTGTGTCCTGAGGGCGAGCAGTCAGCCGTGAAGAGGAGCATCACTCACTCTGAGCCTCATTTCCTTCTGACGGAAATCCTAAGAGGCCATTATCCTGCTAAGCTTCAGCAGGGTGTTTAACCTACCTGCGGTTTCCTTAACTCAAGTTGCTGGTACCTGTTGGAAGGAAAAAAAACTTCCTGTGGCCTCCTCCCTACCGCTTGTCAGATGAGTTTTAATACAGGTATAGCACTGATTACTCTATGTTCACCCATTTTAAAGTGCTTGTTACCCATAATGCACTGCTAATGAGACACTTTGTTGTTAAATGTCCAGCATTGGCCTCTGCATAATAGGAAAGAATAAAATATGGAATTTAATATAAATGCAATCTGGACAGCAGGGCAGCCCACGCAGCTCATCTTATCACTAGCTGTTGTGTGATATTATTTATGTTGTAGTTTTGAACTGGTTCTGGTTTGAATAATCCTACTTCAATATCTCTGTTGTGCTACCAGCGGACATTGAGCTGAGTTCACACCAGAGGTAACACATTACTTGACGGGGCACTGAAGTACAAATCATGAGCAAATATAGCCACTGCTTGAGATAAAAGATGCGTCATGATTCATTAATGCAGAACAAACATGAGATCGGTATTTCAGCTGTGTTACTCATAACTTCTTCCTTCAGTAGTTCACAGAGGTTTACAGATATAATAACAAATACAATAACTGCTCGAGATAAAAGACTTGTCACAATTTTTTAATGATGAATAAACACGAGATTAGTATGTGACTAAGATTTACCTGTATTTTCTGGTTAATTGATCCTTAAGTAATATCATAATACTACATTATTTGTGTTCCCTCTAGTGTTACCAGATATTCCAGCCTTTCACCTGGCCCTGATCATTAAGCAGAATCAGGGTCATTGGCTAAGAATGTTTGCACATACAGGGAATTCATGCCCACTTGTCAGTGACTCTCATACATACTGTACAGCAGACAGATAGTTAAAAGATTGAGGAGACGCCGGTGGGCTAACGGAGCCCAGTGCCGTGCAGGGCGGATTGTAGCAGTGATGTCTGTGAGGAAGCTGGAATGCTCTTTTGGGTGGGGGAGTAATCCAGACCATAATAACATAATATCTCCAACAATGGCCTCTGGTCTCGTCCACATCCTTTCTAGAGCCCCTGAATTTGTCAGTCTGAAGCTGCTCCTGCTGTTCTGTTGGCAGACACAGACACACACACGCACACACACAAGTACACGTGCATACATGCACTTGTGAGTAATGTGTAATTCAGTAGGGTTGGACACTGCGGCTGTGATCAGTAGGTTGTCGGCTCGGATCCCCTGGTCTCCAGAGTGACGTTGCTGCTAGGCCCGTGAGCAAGGCCCTTAACCCCAAATGCCTGGCCCTGGTTTCTCAGTTATCAGTGTTAAAGGTGCATGTTCACCCTCACAGCGTTGTATATGGTAGCGTGTCAGTAGCGTGTCTTGCTTTCGCCTGGTCAGAGAAGGCGCCGCAGTGCTGTGATCTGCTTGAGGAAGTTGGGCTCGGTAAGAGAGTGGCATGGCTTGACCTTTGACCCCGTAACGGCTCTGTGAAATCCCCCGTCGGAACTGCCCACGCCCCTGGGCGCCAGAAGAGATTTGCATGGGCTCGGAGCCAGCGCCGGCACTGATACTGTATCAATGAGGTGTGACAGAGACAGAGCTGTAGCCCCTGGAAGCAGCTCGCTGGCCCTGAACCTCCGCCTGCAGCCTGATGTCACACAGCGACCACTTTGCCCTCAGCTTCTGCTGGTGGTTCCCTGGCAATCAGTGTGTGGTGCTTTTGTGGTTCTGGCCATTTAATATTGAGGCAGGCCTTTCATGAATGGTCCATCCATCCATTTTCCAAACCGCTTATCATACTGGGTCGTGGGGGGGTCCGGAGCCTATGCCGGAAGCAATGGGCACGAGGCAGGGAACAACCCAGGATGGGGGGCCAGCCCATCGCAGGGCACACTCACACACCATTCACTCACGTATGCACACCTACGGGCTATTTAGCAACTCCAATTAGCATGTTTTTGGACCTTGGGGGGGAAACCGGAGTACCCGGAGGAAACCCCACGACGACATGGGGAGAACATGCAAACTCCACACACATGTGACCCAGGCGGAGACTCGAACCCGGGTCCCAGAAGTGTGAGGCAACAGTGCTAACCACTGCACCACCATGCACCCCTCATGAATGGTATTTTGGCTATATTCTGGTTGGTGGGATATATACTGTTTCACTGTTGTCCTCCTATTCTGATTGGTAGGACTGGCGGTCTCTCTTCTGTCCTCCTATTCTGATTGGTGGGATGGGCAGTCTCACTTCCATCCGCATATTCTGATTGATGGGATGGGATGGGGGGGGGGGTCTATATGCTACTATCCTGCTCTGATTGGTGGGATGAGCTGTCTACTCTCCTCCTATTCTGATTAGTGGGTCTGTCTTGCTTTCTTTTAAAGAGCTGTCGCAGCTGGCAGCCTCCCTGGCTTTGGGCTGTGACTCGAGCGATTCAGCCTCCCTGTCCCACATACGGCTCCTACTCCTGGACCGACACCCTTCCATGGGGTCCATCTCCCCCCCGGCACCAGAGCAGGCATCGCAGAATAACGATGGCGAGGGACTGGAGACGGCTGACGGGACCCAAAGTGCTCTCGGATTATTCCACAGGGCCATAGGTGTCCTTGTGCTTCTCGCCATCACTGCATGTGGTTTGAGTGACATTCCCGGGGATCCAATCCCGTCGACTGATCATGACAGTTCACCAGGGAGCTGAATTTGCATGTCAGGCCCACTCGCTGTGTTTTTTGGCCACAGGACGTGCGTCGGGGGGGGTACAGGTCACAAACAGCTTGGCTTTTTCAGCTGCCCAGCATGGCTGAGCAGGTCGCGCTGAGCAGAAGCAACAGTTAGCGAGACACAGTGTCCCGTTTCAGCGGAGCTTCTCCGCAGGGTAGGGGAATACCACAGCAGCACTAGCAAGCGGGGGGCAGGTGGGGGCCGGGGATCGGCCTTGACGTGCCGGGGGCCCATCGCGGGCTTTGAACCCGGTGTCGGCCGCCTGTCATCTCGTCTCAGGTGGGCCGTTTTGGGCCGGGCACGCGTGCGGAGCGTGGGGATTAACTGTAAAGCAATAAATCGGCTGAGATTCACTGCGGCTTGGCGGGGGGTGGGGGGGGGGTGGTGGTGCAGGTGGCCGGTCTGGGGTTTATGGAGCCCATGATGTGCCGCTGCCATGAAGATCAAACAGCCCGAGTTTATGATTAACTGGGAAACGGGACATTTAGTTTGGACAGATTTAGGGAGAGGCTGAGGGAAGTGGCTCTGATCCAGTAATATCCACTGTCCAGTTAGACAGTCCAGAACTCAATGTCCTTATCTTCTGTCTTGTATTTGGCTCAGAAAATTGGCCAAACCATGGGACTTTTTATGTAAAGATCTTAGTTAGTCTTTATATTATTGCATTTGTTTATGCAGTACTGTACAAAAGTCTTAGGCAGGCAAAGAAAATGATGTTTAGATTATCCTCGTGTTGGTGTAAAACTATGATATCATGCCTGTCAAAGTGTGTCAGCTTCGCCATTTCAGAATCCTTGCTAAAATCATCGCAGTATTTGCAGCGACCGTCCAGTGCAGCCATGTATTTTTTGACTTGGCCACTAGCACACCTCATACAGCTAGTCAATCTGTCACTGACTTTTTTAAACCAACATATTTAATTATATAATTGAGCTGCTGGTGAAATTTAACAAAATCATGGAACGGCTGAGGTGCCCCTGAGGAGAGGTTTGGGAACTGAAGCGGTGTTCATCTAGCCATCCAACTAGATATCAGTAACTTTTTAGAAAACAGAAGAAATGGTTACTAGTTTTTATCGTGTTACTCTTAATCTGCACATGTTCTAATGTTAAATTGTGTTTTTTGTTCTAAACCAAAGAACAGTTGCTACCCAGATAAACAGCTTTAAACATTTCTTTGGACTGCCTAAGACTTTTGCACAGTACTGTATATCTGTATATCTGTATAATGAGCGTAGCATTGTTCCAGTGTACCAAGGAGAATGCCAGGCGTATGACTGGCCACCGCAACAGTCCATGCACACCTACGACACACAAACACACACAGACACACGCCTGCTTCTCTTTCTGCCCTTCTGGAATGTGGGAGTCCGCCCTCCCCGAGCGGGACGGGGCGCTGAGGGTATCCAGGTATCGTCTACACCTTTCATGGGGGGCCGGAGGTAGCCATCTTGCCCCCATGGCGTTTGTTCCTCAGCGAACATCGCGTTCCTTCAGTCCTGCTGCACCTGCCGCCGCTCTCAGAGAGCAGGTGCTTCAAGAAGGTTGTGTTACTGCATAAACATTTGCTTTTGAGATTAATAAGCTGAGCTCATCACTAGGGCCAGCACACACACTCATATGCCCAGATGGGGTGTATGGGTGGGGGGGAGTAAAAATCCCCTATATAAAGCTTTATTGCTGTGTGCTGTCCCCCGCCCTCACTACTCCCACCTTCTCCTTTTCCTTCCTCTTTTCCCCTTTCCTATCGTCCTTCTCCATCCTCTGTTCCTCGCTCTCATTCCCATTCTCCCATATCGTCCGTCTCTTGGCAGGATCCAGTGCAGCGACAGCCTCCAGCACGGCAGATGAGGGGCGGGGTCAGAGTGGGCCGGGTCAGAGTGGGCGGGGTCAGAGTGGGCGGAGTCAGAGCAGGCAGGTGAGTCTCGGGTCGGTCCAGTTTCCTGCTCAGGTGCCTAAACCCTGTGCCACTCTGTGAGCAATTAACAGTTGCGAAAGATTACAAGCTGTAAAAGGTTTGCTCTGGAGGGAAATCCCGAGGCAGCAATCAGCCTCATTCAAACGTCGCTCCAGCGTAAGATAACTGATAACAGGTGATAGTGATCAAATAAAGAAGCGTTCACCTTTATTAACAAAGAAAACTGCCAGCTTATCTATTCGCATTGTATTCATAACGAATGGAAGTGTATGTCAGAAGTTCAAAACCCAAGAATTATCTTCTGTTCATGATAAAATATTGGCTTCACCGCTGGTGTTTATAACTGCCATGTGGATGGCGCTCATGAATGGGGTATTTGTGAGCTGGGACTCTGCAGGTACAGAAGGATTCTTGGCGCCATCCCGGGTGTGGATGGGACTCATGGGAAGCTTTTGGGGGGCCAGGGGCTCACCGGGCTACAAAGGTCATTGACAGGAAGTCTTGACTGGGGATAGCGTGGGTGACAGCGTCAGGTAGAGTCGGGGCAAGGTGAAAGGTCGATGGGGGAGGGGTACAGCAGGTTACGGGCGCTGCTGGGGTGGATTATCTGTCTACCTCCATTCTGATACGGGATTCATTCAGCTCGCTGTTACCGGCAGGGTGAGGGTGACCTGACAAAGTGGCCGTAGGAAGAATCTTACCAAAGGTACCAGTGACTTAGTAATATCTTAAGCAAGTTACAGGTGAACTGTATTATGCTTTTATCAAAAACAAGTCAGATTTATCTATTTCTAGAGCAGTCTGGATCCTTAACCCCTATGCCCCCTGTTGGTGGGTGGCATCCCGATGCAGCATGACCATGAGGAACTGCAGTGTTGTTCTTCTGCGGCTGGTTTGCAGGTTCGGAGCCCATGGGCAGCTTACGAGGAGATTTGTGAAGTGTGTATGTTTGCTGCAGATCCAGAACAAGGAGGGAGCCCGTTCTCCATGCTCCAGGCTGCCTCTGTCTGGATATTCCCGGAATCGAGGTTCTGCCTGCAAGTCCACAGGTATGGGGCCTCGGATGTCATCTTAATCACTCTGGGTCTTGACTAAAAGAAGTTAAATGCTAAATAACAAAAAACGGTTCTCACTTTAACTGTATGTTTAATTGATATCCAATTGCCTCTTCACTCATTCTCTCATTCATTCACTTGTTCATTCATGTTCTCAATCATCCAGTCAAAAACTTAGTCATTCACTCACTCATTCGCTCCCGCATTCAGTCACTCACTCACTCACTGCTCCTTGTATTTTGCCCATTCATTCAGTGATCAACTCTTTCACGGAGGCAGGTACAGGCCCCCGGGGTGCCGCAGAGCCTGCTGCGTTTGGGCACTGCAATGGCCAGCTTCCTCTTCCATTATGCGGCTGCACTGCATCTGTTACCCACTGAGCTGCTGCACTGCATCTGTTACCCACTGAGCTGCTGCACTGCATCTGTTACCCACTGAGCTGCTGCACTGCATCTGTTACCCACTGAGCTGCTGTACTGCATCCGTTATCCACTGAGCTGTGGGACAAACTAAGTGAATGGAGCCATGTGACATCACTTATACTGAGGCCCGTGGCCCAGTTCAGGGGGGAGGGATGACAGCAGCACACACCCCCCCCTCCTGGGCAAAGGAGAAATGTTCATTCATTAAGAGCAAGAGTGAAAGCCAACATGCAGGAACCTGAGTCCAGCATCCCAGGACCAGGTGGTGCGAGAGATAAGATTTACATGTTGATAGGGGACGACACAAAAACCGACCTCCCCCTCCCCATTTGAAAACCGGAAGCCAAATTTTTCACACCACTTCCAAACTTAATATCCCTGCTCGTACCCTCGCTGAGTGCAGTGGCCGTTAGGACTCTCTGGTCCCCTTGGAAGGCCCATTTTTAGCTGGTACACATAATCCATGTAAATGTTTGTGGGGGGGGGGGGCGGGGGGGGCGACCTCCAGAGTGCTTTGTACGCAGGCGGCAGGCGAGGAGTTAAGCGGGAGAGGCACCCAGCGGGCTGCCACTGCTTCCTCTCTGCTGCCCCCTGTGATTTTTTACAGCACAAGAGGGGCCATGATTCATATAGTGGAGCCATAATTTATATAGAGGAGCCAACCTTAGCATTAGCCAATAATATGTTTTGAATCACTGCATGACAGGACGGGGAGCATTCCTGCAGCCAATCAGCTTTCAACTAAGGCCAGTACCCCTGTGACCCCTCCCCTGCTCCTGCCTCTCCTGTGGTTCGCCTCTGTCTTTCTTTGTCCTCTACTGTCTTTATCTTAACCTCTTTATCATCCATGCATCCATCCATCCATATGGGTGTGTGTGCGTGTGTGTGTGTGCGTGCGTGTGTGTGTGTGTGTGCGTGTGTGTGTGCGTGTGTGTGTGTGTGTGCGTGTGTGTGTGTGTGTGTGTGTGTGTGTACCAGTGTCCTGTGGTTGCGTGTAGGGAGGTGCGGACGCGAGAGCAGGCTGTGGCACCCGATATGCTGATCGCTGGCTCTGTCTCATCACAGACCCTTGGTCCCTCTCAGATAATGATGGACAAAAGCAGGGATTACAGCCCTGTCTGCCCCTCCAGTCATGGTGCCATGAGGTCAGGCCTGGGGGGCGAACTCAGGCTGGATGGGAGCCCTTACATCCACCCAGTGCAGATTACTGCTTACAAGCATTATACTGCTGATGACCTGTTCCCCACTTTTTGGGGCAGGGCTCTCCTTTGGGCCAAGGACTTCTGTATCAGGCCTAGTGCTTTGTCTCTTGATGGACTGAGCATGTACAGCAATGGGCGTGGAGCCCCCAAAGTGGTTTTCCCAAACAGAACCGCTGAAATAGGCACAGCATGATTAGAAAGGGATGCTGGGTTCCACATGTAGAAAAGCACCTGTCATGTGGTCCGGGATCCAGTCAGACATGGGTGGAAGTGACCAGTGTTCCTGCCATTAGCAAACTGAGAAGAAGATGCCCCGTTGCATTCTGGGAGTGTGTGTGGCATCAGAAAGCAGAACGCAGATAGAACAGTAACGTAATGCAGAGAGAAACCAGGAGCTTGCATCAGGCTTAATATGGAACTGAGTGCTCAGCCGATTACCGAGTGAGTGAGGAGAATGTCTGGTGAAAGAGTGTGATAGTAATAACTGTATGTGTGTACACATGTCTGAGAGAGAAAGGATGCGTGGCATTTTGTAATTTTGAGTATAATATTTGTGGGTTGTTTTCTATTACATGTTGAAGGCCCAGTGCTCTTACGCTCAGGAAACAAAAGTAACACTGCACTGCACAAAAATTACTTTAAATGCAATGCATGAACGTGGCCCCCACATTCTTATGCCCCCCCCTCGTGCTTTTCTTGGCGCTGTGACGAGCCGGCCAGCACCGTTACCCCTTCGGAGGCATCATGAGAAGTCAGAGGCCGCCGGGCCGCCGCACTCTCGGTGTCCCGCGGACGGCGTTGGGGCCCCTGTCCTCCCCTGGGGAGTTAATTATTTCATGGGCTCCTGCAGTCCCCCAGGCCAGAGGATCTGGCTGCACCCGCTGCTGTATTTACCATTCAGCTGTCAGCGAAGTTAAAAGTGTAAATAGATGTAACTATCGGCGAGCCACAAAGGGGACTAATCTAGACTGACCCCGGCGGATTGTTCCGGGGGGCCGGCAGTCAGATTAAGGAAGTGAAAGAGAGAGACACTGGAGCAGAGATTAGCTGTGTTCAGGGCAAGGGATGCCCTCCCCCCCCCCACGGTCCTCAGCACCCCGGACCACACACTGACACCCGGGCAGTCAGCATTGTCTTCACACCCCGATACTGAGGCAGCGTTGGCCATTGTCTCTAAATCCAACCCCCCCCCCGAAAGAAATCCAAACCTGAACACCAAGTCTTTGACTGACACTTGTCAGGGCTGATGATGGAGAGGGTGACGCTTTGGGGAAAGAAGGTCCCCCAGAAAGAACAATCAACCCATGAATAATCTAGCCCCCCCCCCCCCCCCCCCCCCCACTGCACCTCCCAAATTAGGTGCAGTGTGGCATCACTGGGGATCAAGCCGATTCTCTCACTGGCTGTCATCCTTTTTTCAGATGCACAATGAAAGAGACACAAGTGACATCTTCTTTCTCTTTTGCCCTGTGTGTGTGTGTGTGTGTGTGTGTGTGTGTGTGTGTGTGTGTGTGTGTGTGTGTGTGTGTGTGTGTGTGTGTCGTTCTTCTCCCCTTTAAGGAGATCAGGGGACAAACTGGGCCTGTGAAGGATCTGATTCAGTCTTTCTCAGCCAAATCCAGCTATCTGTGTTTTTCAGATGGTTTCGTTGGTATGGCAACCTGCTCCATGTGTGCTTTCTAGATACTTCTTAAGGGGTTTAGGGTCTTGTCCCCAGCTGTAGTTAACCAAATAAAATGCTGACAATAGTGACACGTCGAGTTTAGAGGTGAAGAAAACTGGGGATATCGTCTGGTGTGTTTAAGACACATTTTCTCATTTTTAATGATGTGGCCCCATGACCCTGCATAAGACTAGGGGGTTATGAATGGATGGATGGATGGATGGAAAAAAAATCCATTTTTCAGTGATCATCTGTGAAATGGACAGATTGAAAATCCAGGCCCAGAAGATATTTGCCTCTTCTGCTTAGTCCTGGTTGCAGTTAATTCCTGCTGATAAGGGGACTAAAAGGCACAGCCTGAACCATGACAAGGAAAATCCAGAGTTTTATAAAACGGATGCTGGGTTTGTCACATTGTGCTCTGTGAGCCTGAGCGATAGGGCTGTCAAGCATTTGAAAATTTACGGGCAGTACAGCAAAAGATCAAGTCATTAAATCTGAACACTGACCGTAAAAATACTTAAATGCCCACACATCTCCTGTGCCTCCATGCCGGTAAGAACCATCATTCAAGGTAGGAAGCCGTGATGAGTGATGTCAACCACCGGGGCGGCGCTGTCAGGGGTATTCATCACGCCTGGCAGCTGAGACGGGATCATCGGAACAGAGGCCGCGTAATGGGACGTGACCCACCCCACCCGGAGTGCTAACGAGCGGAAAAAGGGACAGGGGGAACAAATGGTGGCACGTTGTTTGTATTAATGAAAGTCTGGGACCAAGGATCTGGGATGTGGTTGTCTATCGTGGTGGAGGAACACAGGCGGGGGGCTGGAGGGTGCTGGATACACACGCCGAGCATGGCCCAAATACCCTACCCTGCTGTGACCCCCCCACCTTCACTTTGCTCTAGCTCAGCTTCGAATTTGATGTCTGGGTTTTTTCTTTGAGTCGTCTGTACAAAAAAAAAGGATAAAATTTGAATCCTTTGCTTGTCACTGGGGCTGTACCCACCAGGGTCTGCCAGTTATACTCTAACTGCAGAAATGCACTCTGAGGAACATTTCTGTACAATTGATGATATGTTAATGCTGTTGGTATCTTTGGGATGTTCCACAGAGTCCATTTCTGTACCTTAAAAGGTACAATTACAAGGGTACAGTGACAAGCAAAGGTGCACATTTTACCCTTTTTTCTGAGAGTGTACAAGGTCTGCGAAAATGCGTGATGCTAAAAGAGCAGACTGAGCAACAGCCTTCAGAATGGCACCAAGATTGCCCATGAGCAGCACCAAGGTCGCCCATGAGCAGCACCAAGATCGCCCGTGAGCAGCACCAAGGTCATCCGTGAGCAGCACCTATGTTATCCATGAGCAGCACCAAGGTCGCCCGTGAGCAGCACCTATGTCACCCATGAGCAGCACCAAGGTCGCCTGTGAGCAGCACCAAGGTCACTCATGAGCAGCACCAAGGTCGCTCGTGAGCAGCACCAAGGTCGCCCGTGAGCAGCACCTATGTTATCCATGAGCAGCACCAAGGTCGCCCGTGAGCAGCAACAAGGTCGCTCGTGAGCAGCACCAAGGTCGCCCATGAGCAGCAACAAGGTCGCCCGTGAGCAGCACCTATGTTATCCATGAGCAGCAACAAGGTCGCCCGTGAGAAGCACCTATGTTATCCATGAGCAGCACCAAGGTCGCCCATGAGCCTTGCCTCACACTTTCCTGAACACTTTTGCAGCTTAGAACTCAAAAAGAGCTGGATTACATTGAGCTACAGTTGCATGTTCTCCTGAATCCTCCAGGCATTCTGATCAGCCCAAAGACATGCAATTAGGCTAAAATGTTTCTCTAAATTGTTTGAGTGTGATTACATCACCTGTGATGGACTGATGTATCCCAGCCCTATGCTGTCTGGGATCAGTTCTACCACCCCCCCCATTTAGGGACTAGATGGTGGCTGCATACCTGTATGGGCATAACATCCACCTACCCGCTTCTTAACCAGCTACAATCTCTTAATGAAGTCAGGCATTCCAGTGTTCCCTAACAGCGGGAGGTGCTGTGTATCGCACCCATACAGCTCGCATAATGGGCTCTTAATTAGTCATCCGTCACGTAATTAACAGATGGGTGCCTCTTGAGATAGGGGCCCCCTTTCAGAATGGTGTGTTGTCTTCTGAGGGGCTTTAAGAGGGACATGGAAGGGGGTGTAAATGTGGGTTTAAAGCCGGGCTACCAGATGATTTCCTGGAGGTTGTGATTTTTTTTTGGTTCTCTATAATTTAGTCCTATATGAGTACTGTACTAAATTAATACCAGATAACTTCCTCATCCTAATTTCCCACATCTTCTCCCGAGTGTCATGGTAGAGAAGAGCATCATAATACTCATTCATACGTCAAAGACACACATGACATAGGAGCCATTTGTTACTGGAATCCAAGAAATTAGATTTCAGGACCAGACAGATTTCACTGCTGACTGGAGCGACCCAGCCTTGGGAGAGGAGGTTAGTTCCTGTTGCTTGCTTCACTCCATGAACTTCTGCAGGTACCAAGTGAGGCTCTATCCCTTTTTTAGCCCTCTTTGAGGGGAAGGAACTCCACCACGGAAATGGGGATCTGGGGAATGGTACTGGAGCCTGGTGCCTGGCCAGGAGGACAACTTGGGCGGCACATGGCCCGGATCAGGAAGCCTGGGACCAAGCCGGGACCAACAGGGCTATGTACATCTACTCCAGGCTCCAGGAAGCTGGGACGACTAAACCCAAGCCTGAACACTGCCAGGGCCCATCCAGATTTGAGGACTGTGAGTAGCACTTCCCTCTTTGTGCAGTGCGTGTATGTCTGTGCCTACCTGCGTGTGCAGTGTGTCTGTGTCTGTGCCTATCTGTGTGTGCAGTGCGTCTGTGTCTGTGCCTACCTGTGTAATATGAATGCTGCCCAACTGAAAAGAGATCTTTACAATAAATCTTTGCAATAAAGCACAAGAGCCCTGTCCAGTCTGTGTGATGTACAGGCAGTTCTTCACTGACCTAAGCTATCTGTTCCACCAACCCTTATGTAAGTGAAATTTACCTTCCTATTCCATTCAAGACACCTTATGGAAACACGTAACCCAAAAGCACAGGCAGTCCCCAGGTTACTTACATCTTTAAGTTCAATTTATAGGTTTGTCGGAAAAATTATAATTCAGTACATAATAATAAGAATTATTACTGAAGCTGCACAATGTTTTCACGAACATCACGAAGTGTATGTGCGTTTGTTATTACGAATCAGTGTGTTATACCTGATTTTTTGATATAATAGTCTTTATGGCAGTATGTTTGTAAATACGAGTTGTCAGTAAGCGGACATTCTTAACCTGGGAACTGCCTATATACTAGTAACATAAAGAATTCAATTATGATGCTTTATTGCATTAATGTTGAACTCTGTATATCTCAGATACTTTTGTGTAAGTGTTGATTACCTTAAGTCAGTTTGACTTAAGTCGAGAACGGCAGGTGCTTTTATGCAGCTCTGAGAAAGTTTGCTTCCATGTGCTCTATTATATTAGCATCATCTGAGCTGGGCTGCTGCTGGACATTTTGGGCCCCATGAAAGTATATCAAACGGGGCCGCCAGTCATGACCATGACAGGGGCCCGTGGAATCATCGAGACTGTGCATCCCTAATTCCTCACGCAGACACAGACACACACACACACGTACTGTGGTTCATCCATGACACACATACTGGACAGCCTCGAAGAAGTACAGCTGCTCGGGCGGCATTCACGCAGTGGCGATGCAGTGCTGCACTGCCTCACTGTGGATGTGTGACATGTCCCTGGTTTGCTCGTCTGCGCCTCCTTGTTAGGCACTGAAAGGCGTTAATTGGCCTTAATTGGCATCTTCCACTTCCGTGCCGGGCGCCGGTCAGAGGAGGTAGACGGGGGCGCCCGAATACAGCGGCCCTTATTCAGCCTCCTCTTCGCCCCCCCCACCAGTCCCATCCTATTCAGCTGCCTTTTCATAAGGGGGGGAAGTTATTCAGGCTTTTTAAAAAGCACAACATTCTGTTGAGTTGAAGTGTGGCTGAACGGTGAAGCTGTGGAGTGCTCTGTTTTGACGGATTCTGTATGTGAAAGTGTGTGTGTGTGGGGGGGGGGGATATGGGGGGGTATCTGCGGTCTCATCGGTGAGTCAGTGCGTCCTGATTGGTGCCGATTGTTACCGCTGAATGGGTGTCAGAGTTGATGTGGAACACCTGGCCGACTGCCGCCCCGCCCCCTCACCCAGGTAAATATCAGCAGTACGTTGATGCGGTTGGGGGCGTGTGGGCGGCTCACGGCAGCAGTAGGCCCTCCACCCTCACAAAGGGCACACTCCTTGTGCCTAACTGTGCGTGCCTGGGGTTATTGCGTGTTACTGTGCGTTCGGGCCTGCGTGTGTGAGTGTGTGTTCCTTTGCCGGCGTCTGCACGTGCGAGTCAGTTGTCGTGTGTGTGTGTGTGAGTGCACGGTACAGTGCCTTTATGTGGCTGCTGTTTGCTCAGCCTTGGGACCGGGATACCTTGGTGTACCTGACACGAGCTCAGTTAAACAAAAACGCCAGCAAACGTCCTCACCTGGGGATAGGGGAATCTGTCAGAGCTTCCATTATGAGGCCTCGTCACCCCAGCCATCGCCCCCCCCCCCCCTCCACCGCCCCTGCGTCAAGGCAAGAGCAGCCCTATTTGCTGTCGAGGTGGTCAGGGGTTGCAGAGCAGCAGATGACTGCTTGCGGAGAGCTGACAGGCAGCTGTGCGTATGACTTACATGGAGGGAATGAGGGCCTGGAACTTGTCTGTCGTCCTACCCCAGGGACGGAGCAAAAGGGGTGTGGCACACTGCTGACAGCAGGGCGGCGATGTTCACACGGCGGCCGGTGCTCTATGACCCACCCCTCCACCTTTACCTTTCCCCCACCTTCCCAATCAACAAGACCCCCCCCCCCCACTCGTTCTTTAGTGACAAGGTCAACCCTGACAAATTGAGCAAACACCCCCCCCCCCCACAGCCCCAAAGCAAAAGAAAAAATGAATACAGCTCAATCCACCAAATAATAAATAAGGCTATAAGAATAACTGCAGCCTGTCTGTCCATCTTTGTCTACATTCGCAGCTCTGTTTTGTTTGATTATAAAAACGAAACCAAATTTTAACTCAATGAAGAAAAATCTCTCCTACTGACTGGACACTGATGACAGTGACTCTGTATTTATGAGCAGCAGAGCTGAAGCTGGGACTGCAGGAGCTCGAGGACCTGTCGGGCCGGGGGTGGGGGGGGACGACGACAAACAAACAGGAACAAACGAGTGTCCCTCCCCTGGCCACCGCCATCAGATCCCTATTCTTCTGCACCTCAATCGCCGCAGAATTGCCTCCGTCTTCATTACAGATGACGGCTGCTCGCCAATAGACGCCGCCATTCTCCGGCGGTGCTGCTCTTGATTAGTATTTTCTGCTAGACTTCACACCAAAAGAATAACCTGTGTGCCTTAACACTCCAGTTAAAAAAAAAAAAAGCATGATGCACTGAAGTGGAATCAGATAAGGCTACAGGGCCTCGCTCTGCCACCCCCCTCCACCTGCCCACACCCCGGGTCTCTGACCAATCTCGCACTCCACTGCACCTTTTGTTGGGATCATTTCCCAAACCGGGGTGGGGGTCGGGGCCTACCCCCTCATTTCTATGTGTACCTCTCTGCGCAGCTGCACATACCCGCCGAACCCCCCCCGTGCTGCAAGGGGCTCCTCCGATAAGACCCGTCTACGGCGGGGGCCCCACTTGGGGTGGCTGTGTGTCACCCAGACTCCCTGCCACATTGATCGTGACCGTGATTTGATAGGGTGGGTCAAGGATGGATGTGCATCGGCGGGGGGGTTACCAAAGATGAGGGTGCAGGTGGGTGGGGCCTGCGGCCGCTATTTGCAAACAGATGTACGGAGTAGGACTCAGCGTTTTGATCAATCAACCCTTAACAAGTAAAGTTGACTAGATGTGAATATAATGCTTTGCATGTAAAAGGAAGAGGGAGCAGGCAAGGCCTGACTTTCATTAGGAATTAGCGGATAAATGGCGGATTCAGCGCAGAGGTCCTGGGGTTTAGGTCTCAGTGGGTTTAAACGGCGTCTGTGTCCATTCTTGTGGCGCTCATGAATAGATCCATTATTAAGTGAGCTCCGCGGTCATCGGCGGGATCGAAACGCTGCCCGTCCCGCTGCTGTGCTCCCCACGCCGTCCTCATCGCTTCCCTCGCTGTCACCTCTCCTCCGCTCTTTGTTTTTGCTTAGTGAGCTCTGCAGCACCCGTAGTTAAGCCGGGCACCGTCAGAACCCCCCCGGTGGTCCAGCAGTGAGTTCTGGGGGTGTGTGTGAAGCCCCAGAATGGCTGGGTTCCAAATGCCCCCTGGGGGGGGGTGGGCGCACCAAGGTCAGCCTTCCCCTGCAGCCCCTGTTCATGCTCAGCTTTGACCCAGTCACCAGCGGCCTGTGTGCGTTTCGGATCTGCCTCAGGAATCACCCAGTTAAAATCTCCTCTCTGCTTATCGACTTTAAACTGGAGCTGCAGAAAGACCAGTAAACAATGAACAAATTAGTACAAAGACGGATTGCCTTTCAATCTTAATAACAGTAAATTTCAGTGCTGAATAAGGTAATAATTCTCTCCATCCGCACAAAGCGCTGGTCATGTTCCAGTTACTGGGGGAGGGGCTGGTTAGCAGAGGTCACTGGGGTTCATCACTCTCAGAATGACAGATTCCTGCTCTCTGAGAGCATCTGACCTCTGCGGAGAGAGAAAGTGCAGACGTGCCCCCCCCCCCGACAGCCAGTGTCACTGCGGTGGACAAACATAGTTGGAGCATGTGGGTGGATGCCTATAGATATTTCCATTGTGGATGAGGGTTTTTCCTGTATATGCAAACGCAGCTCTGATAGGTCCGAATCTCGTGCGCCGGTTGGTACTGGGGGTCTGTGTGTCTTGCCACTGATATCGGCGTTCATGTTGAAGATGCTGGTTTTGCGCGTGGCTTTTGTTGATGTTTGTGTTGGTCTTGTTAGTGGCTAGTTTTCCCCCAGAATAGATGATTGTTTGTTTTGGCTAATAGGTCTGTTCTTTCTTTTGCCGGCTTTTTTTTCAGTTGAGTTCTTGGCAAAATACTGCATTTTCAGCCAGGAGAAGCTGGCGACTTACAAAAGGGTCTTTGAGTCGGTGAGTGCGGCGCAAGCCTGCTGTTCTCACTCTCTCACTCCCTCGCTCCCATCTCCCTCTCACTCCGCGGGGGCCGTGCCTAAATGTTCCCCTTCAGGTTGACGGCGATGGTGACGGCTACCTCACCTGCGTCCAGGTGCTCCTGGCTCTGAAGGAGGTCGTCCCTCCGGAGGTGCTGTCTGAAGAGGAGGAGATCTATGTGTGCCGGGTGATCACTGACGTACATGTACCTAGGGGTGGGCATGTTCTTTGTGGGGGCCCCCATTCAAAAAGCCACTTCAGGGCCCCTTTCCCTCACTAGTGTAGTGACTGTTTGTGGCCAGCAGGGGTCCCTCTAATCCTCAGGGGCCTGACCCAAATGTGTGATTTGAGTGGTGGCAAGCATCGCCACTGCTTATATAAGTGTGACAGATGCATAGTGACTAACACACACTTCCTCAGGCTCACATACCCATACACACACACACACCGATTCAGATTCAAATCAAGCCGCATCAGCTGCCATTATATTGACTGGTCTGTCCTTCCCAGATCCTGGAGCTGGTGGACTTCCGAGTGGCAGATGGGCTGACTGACATCAAGCTCTTCGCTGTGATCGCCAGTCTGGCACAGAAAGTGGCTGCCCTGGAGTGAGTCGCCCCCTTCTGGGACACAATGAGGGGGGGAGAGGGGTCACTGGCCCACTCATATATTAGAGAGGTGCTGTAGTGTTGGGGTGCTGACCCTGTCATGGGTGACTCCTTACCTTTTGTTAGCGGGTGTTGTGTCTGAGTGCATGGCTGCGTATGCGTCCATTTATATGTCAGTATGTTTGTTTGGGGGGGAGTGGGGGTGCCCAGGTCCCCAGCGTGTGAGGTGTACACTTCCATCAGAAGCTCAAACAAGAAGCTCTGTCCCTCTCATTGGAGTAGGGAGAATATGTGCTGTGCAAAACACCCAATCACACGTCTGCATTTGGCCACGAACCAAGAACCATGCCATCGCCACATCTACAGTCCACCACCCCCACCTACTCTGCCTTCTCCTCCTGCCCCTCCCATTCCATCTGTCTCTTACTGGCCATATGGTTATGGGACCCACCACTTCTAATGCCACATTCCCCCACTGTGGGTCACATGACCTAAGCACCAATGGAACCCTGCCCCACCCCCACAATGGAAGGTTTGCTGTAGGAGATCCAGCTTCAAACATTCCACAGACAGTCAGCCTTAGTCCCCCTCAAATGGGCTCCCTTGGACAATCCAGAATCAGAGATCAAAAGTAGGGCTTTCAATCAGACACAATGAGAACAGGCAGAAACAGGCCTGTACAGACGACCTTAGTCATTCTCCTGGTAGACGTTACACTTCTGTTCGTTAGCAGACAAGGGAACGGAGCTCCTCTATGATGCCAGAGTTTGAGGGATAGATTCATTGTCTGGTGCTGGGGGCAAGGCAGCAGACACCCTGCATGTGTCAAATGGCACATATGGACAGTGTTGGGCATTTCAGGTCCAGAAGATACAAATCCAGACCAAGATTTTATTTCCACCAACCAGTTGAGTCTCTGTGACTGTGACTCTTTATGCTCAACTGGTTGGTTGGAACAAAATCTTGGTCTGGATTTGTACTTTCTGGACCTGAAATGCCCAACACAAATCATCTCATGTCAATGCAACACATACTATAGATTTACAATAGATTTACAATAGATTTTCACGTTGACATCTGTTCTTTTAGCAGACACTTTTATCCAGGGATGAGAAAGCAGCGTCTGCCAATCCCTGGAACGACTGAAGTGCAAATTCACAAAACTCACTCAGTCCATTTTCTGTTGTTTTTGCGATGAGACCACCCATGACCTAAAGTCAGGCTACTTCACCACAAGTTACATTATTGTGAACCAAAACTCACTCAATCTACGGAAATTTATTCAAAAATGTATCCTGTCCTAACCCAGAGAACCAGACACAGGCCCCAGCACATTTATAACTGCCTGAGTGGTTAAACTGAACACATTTACATTCATCAGCAATGCACCGTGAATGTGTGTGTAAGTTAAGCAGCCATATTCATATCTGTGTAAATAGCGCGAGTCATCATTTTGCGTGCAGATGGAGCACAGTCATTGCTGTGTGTGTGTAAATAAGCTGCCCTAAATGTTAGCCTGATGTAATAGGGGGATAATGAAATGTCCTGGCCGTCAGCTGGCAGGGAAGCTGTCGTCAGGCTGCAGTGGCTGCTGCGAAGCCTCCAGTGGAACACTAAATCCCTGCTATTATTCTTGCCGGTTCCCCACAGTGGCTCTGAGGCACACCGAGAATCGGGATACTTTTTCAGCAACAGCGGGAAACCTGAGACGGCTAAAAGCATGAATACACACCTGCCGCCACCTTCACTTTCATTTACGCTGCTGCCTCACACCCACACCGCTTTCCTCAGGCCCACGGCACTCCACTTATTCCCCTTTAGATCCTTATATCCACAACACGGTAGCCTAATTTCAACCTTACCCACAATGCACTGGTCTCATTTCCCATTTTTCTACAAGACACCAAAGGCTTCCGTCTTTCCCTACCACAAATCACCAGGCTTAATGCCCCTGTCCCTCCCCTCCAAAGCAATTTAACTGGGTCAGACCAGAAAGTGACCCCCCCCCCCCCCAAAAAAAAGAGCATGGCACAGAAACGTTGCGTGTTACGCAAGCCAGGGATATGGCGGAGCTGGCGGTTTGCTCATGGCGGTAATGAGCGGGGCGTGAGGGCCTGAAGTCGGCCAACAAAAGAAGTGGGTTAGCCTGTCATTATCCAAGGGCGTTGTCATTCCCGGACACTCAATTGGCTTCTTTTACTGCAAACCAAGTGCAATTAATGATCATTAGCCGTGCTGTCTGCCCTCGTATCCTTCAAACCTTGACCGCCGCCCACCCCAAGCATGCCAACCAATGGCAGCGCAGAGAGGCACTCAGGCATGCCCTAAGAGCAGTGGCACTGTACCGGGCGGGGGGGCATCCTCCTTTAACAGGTCATTCAGCGCTCATTCGCGCGTGTGGGGGGGGAGACCAGTGGGCGATCAGCGTGCCACAGGCCCGACGGAGCCTCCCGTGTCTCTGCCCAATTACGCGAGTGAAGTCGTTTTGGGACGGTCGTCCCGGAGTGCGCCTCAATCGCCCCCATGCCCCCCTCTATCACTTTTATCCGTTACTGCAGCAGGTCCCGGCATCCCGAGGCGTTGTCTGGGAGGAAAGGGACCGCGCACAGGCACAATGGGCGCAGGAGTCCTTAACGTCACGAGCGTTCAGGCGTGTCCTGCTGGAAAAAAAACGTCAATATCTCGCTCATCAGTCCGACTCACGGATGTTGGTCGGCCCCAATGCCCTGCTGCCTGGCCCCCTGAGAAGACAGGAGCGAGGTCCCAATATTTGTCCATTTAGAAATGGGGGAAAGCGAGATAGAGGACAATAAATCTGCTGACATTTTGCTCATTCAGAGGCGGGACACTGACTCCGCTCAGAGGGGCTGCGGAGTACGACAGCAGGAAGGAGGATTCACGACTCGCAGTGTTCCATACTTTTACGCCCAACGGTGCGTGTTGCCTCCGAAAGCGTGTTCCACCCCATTACGGATGGCGCACGTTCGAGTTTCAAACCGGCAAGGGTGGCGTGGGAAGTGCTCAGGGTGAAACCAGGTGTCGTGTCGGACAGAGGGGGGCGTCATATTCCTCTATAGCACCCAACATGCGCTGCTGGGGGAGGAGGCTAACATGGCAAGGTGAAGAATCTCAGGGTTTGTTCCAGGATGTTCTTTATAGTCATTCAGCTAATGCTATTACATTAAATGCAAATGGAAGACAGCCTTTGTACTAATAACACAGCACCTCAGGAGTGTTAGTAAGACCAGTTACGGAAAAATGTTAGTTCACCGGAGTGTTTTTACACGTCACAAACGCACTGCTGTTTCTCCAGTGACTTCATGCGCTCTCTGATCGGCGAGCTGGACTTCAAGGCCCTGGAGCTGAAGCTGAGCAAAGCCAAGGTGAGAAGAGGAGAGGAGTGCCACGGGTTCGAACCCTCAGGAGCCTCTGCTCCTCTTCCTCCATCACAGCCGTCTGCCCTAGTTAGACTTTCCGAAATCCTGCCGTGTGTCTCCAGCTCTACCTGCTCTGATTCGTCTCAGGGGTGATGTGTGGACCCCTGACGATCCCCAAACTCTGTGAGTCAAAAATCACAGAAATAATTGCAGTGAAATAAAGACTTTGAAGAGCAATCCAAATGATCTGGGCAGTCATTAGCCAGACTTCCTAGCTGAGTAAAACTAGCTGTTCTTCAAGTGCAGCAAGTCAGCGTATTGAAATGATGAAGTATGAGAAGTGCTCTGCTCGGCCCCGCACCCTCACCCCTGCAGCCCCCCACCCCTCCTGCTTCAGGGATTATGGGCACTAATCTTATTAAAGAGCCCAGTCGTGAACTCACCATCCCCCTACCATCTAATCAGACGACTCTGGCGAACTGGGAGGGCAATGCAGGACGGCCATATCATGTTGGGCTGGGGGCCATTGTGCTGCGACAAGGGGGTGGGTGGAGCCCAAACAGCTGGAATGGGGGGGGGGGCGTGACAGGAGGACCATATTAAAGAACTTGTGAGGCTGGAAGAAGACGGTCACCCCCCCATTCCCAAACCCTCTTCATTAAACAGTGAGCGTTTAACTGTACAGACAGGTGTACTTATCCAGAACTCCACAAAGGCGGTGGTGTATTGACCCAGGTCCCCGCCCACGACACACGCATACATACATATACACAAATAAGGCTACAAACGGACCGCCGTAACTTGACCCCCCCACCCCCACCGCTCCGCCAAACACACAAATACCGGGGACCATTTCAGTTCCTCGCACACAATAGAATATTTTCCTGCTATGAAAGGATGCAGCTAGATCGCAATTAACCTGTAGCTAAATTACAGGACGGCGGCATGCCCGTTTTGTGCTGGAGATAAGCCCTAGTGCCCCGAGTTTGCTCCACTCCTGCCCAACTCAAAGAGGGACCCATTCAGATACAGTCAAGCATGAATCTTTGTGTATTAATATTCCTTTCTTTAGTTAGAACAGGTGCTTCTAGGGTTGTGTAGACGGCAGGCACAGTTATACATTGGCGACATTCTTCATGCATTTTATTCAGCACCTGTGACACTTCATGCCATTTTCAGCAAGTTTTTAAAACATTATTATAAGTATTTTCAGTAATTGATGGAACCATTGAAACTACACATTGCTGCCCAGCACTCATTTACATAACGAGTCCACACGGACACCGGCTCCTCTGACTCTTGACTCTACTGCCCCACATGGGCCATTGGTCCAAACTTATCACCTGACCACAAAGCTCCGCCCCCGACCCCCCGCTAATGCTGCTTCCCTCCACAGCAGCTCTTTCTGTTCCTGGTGGAGGCCCAGGGCGGAAGCATCAGTGTGGACCAGCTGCTGGTGGAGCTGAAGGCTGGTGGGATTAGCCAGGACCACGAGGAGGCCGTCAGGGCGGAACTCCGCCACGTCCACTCCTTCGACCTGCTCGACTTCCTGGCCCACCTCCCACTTTTTGTCCTCATACACAATTCAGTTGTTTCAAATCCACTAGATGAGTCCAGAAACCTTTAACCTCCCATGACGGACAACTTCAGTCAAGTCCCTGAAAACCTCAGCAATGGTCATGGATTCTCCTGTTAGTTGACGATGAAATAACGATGAACCCTCTAGAACGTAGGACGTATTGGACATGAGGTCAACTTACAGGATAAATCTCCCTGAAATGTTGCTAATCTGATTAAGTTCATCCAGAGACACTGCGCATCACGCGTGAATGGAGGCCTTCCCCACTTAACGATGTCACCTTCTGACATTACCAGAGGAAACACTCTAATTTGCATTGAAGGCCTGCAGAGAATAAAGCTCATGCTTCTACCAATCTGCTCTCAAAACTCAAAGTCAACTCTAACTCTTACTATATCTCCATTATAGGGTAACAACCTCTGCTTTCGTCCAACAAAATGCGAGAGACCAACACAGATCAACAATGAAATCATGCAAATGCTATTTTTATTATTATGAAGAAGTCATTCATTTTCATAAATTACTATTAAAGTAACCTCCCGGATATAATGGATTTATTATTTCACTTATTGTGTAATTGTTTCCTAACATTCAACATGTTACCAGGCAAGATCAGTCAGATTTTGCTTAATAATTATGGCAGCTAGAATCCACATGACCTAGTACAGAATACATTCCCTTAGCAACGGTCTGCAGCCAGTTCATACCCTCACACTTCTGCAAATAATGGAGAAGTGTGACGTCCAGGACAGAGCAGCTCCTTACAGTTCGTTGAGTTTCATCGATGCCTAAATTAAAAAGTGATAATAATTCATTGTCGTTGTCCAGAGACGCTGAAAATGGACCAAAATGTATAAGGTGGACTAGGATCACGCACGCAATTGCAATTTTTATTTCTATTCCAAGAGGCAGAGAAGGTGGGCGAATTCACAGTCACTTCCTTAACATGGTCAATGCAACAAAAACAAAGCTCTAATGTGGAGACCCCCCGCAGCCAAACTTCACAAGAGAGTTACTGTAGGTTGCTAATGATCCCAAAGATCAGAATTACAATGCTTCTTCAATGATTTCACTGTTTCGGTGTTTGTTGAGAGGGCATGAAAGCCCTGTTCTCTGGCTGTTGTCAGGTATGCCTTAGCAACTGTTTAGATTTTCTTCTGTAAGAAAAACATAATAGATTTTTGTCAAGAAAGGTCCTATTTGGCAATAAATAATTCAAAGGGTATTTCTTCTGTGGAATTGCAAAGCAGGTCTTTTGACTTATTTTTAATGTTCCACAAATCGAGGGCCGCTGTATTTGCAATGGAGCTCAGAATGGATGAATTAATTCCATTGTTTGTAATGATTTATAAAGACAGTAAATTTAGTCTGAATTAACTGGAAAGAGGGTCATGGTCATGTTTCCAAACTCTTTGAATTGTAATGATTACACAAGTGACTATAAAGGCAAAAAGAGTATTATGGGATTATGAAAGATATACAGGACGTTATCGCTCGTACGTTTTATGAGTTTGCAGTCTGGCGGGCCCTGTGCTCTGCCCTGTCGTCCACTACTTTTGCATGAGGTAGATAAAGATTATCTGCACTTGTCGATTTCTGCAAATAGCATTAATGCCATTAGCAATTCTGAAAATGCTGTGTGACTGTAGTCTGGATAGACGTTTAGTTTTTTCCTAGATTGTGGAATATATATTTTTTTGCAGCGGTGCAGGTCTCACTGCTGAGCATTGCACTTCTTGGTGAGATAACAATTTAGCTGTCTGTTACCAAGGCCGCTGTCTGCGTTCCCCTGGCAACAGCCTGGCAAATTTGCAGCAAGGAATGTGCATTTATACCGATGCGTGCGGATCGTCATTATGGCCCCCAAATTTGCACCACAGCTCGTTAATCACGGGCCAGGATAGGCAGGCAATCAGCGCCTGAATGCAGTGCGAGGAAAATAAAGCCAGTTAAATCATGTTTAACATTCAGACTCTGCCCGTAGAGATAGGAGAAATGAACAAAAACGGCTCTTAAAAAAAAAGAATAAAAGTTCCACTTATCTTTGATTTGCATTCAGCCAGCCTGAATGCTCCTTAAGCCTGTCATTACATTCATTTGGTGCGAGAGCTCAGGACAATGGCTGCTGTAACCGGAGAGCCATACAGTGCCTGACCTCCCAAAACCAGTCTTTTTAAGGTTGCTTGACGTCACTTGTGCAGTTGAACTCGGCCAAACCAAAATGCAAGGCTTTCCATAGATGAGGGTATTTTCTAAGAATGAATGAAACTGTCTTGCCTTTCACCTGCAAAATGATGATGGTGCAAAATGGTGCAAGCCAGGGAGCACCCCTCTTTTAATAATAATAATAATTATTATTATTATTGATACTTTATTGATCCCCATGGGGAAACTGTCTTTACGCCTCCCCCAACTAGCTCTTTTTTTGTAGAGTAAGCTGGCCGGCTGTCTCTGGCTTGATTGAGCAAAAAAAATGTTTTGCTCTCCTCCTGTGTATGTGACTGCATATGTAATTGCAATTCCGATATGTATAAATGACGAATGATCAAAAGCTGCAATATGCAAAGTCCACTGTGAAATCCATTACGAGGATGGATGACGCCACCTGACAAGGCAATCATGTCCTTACAAGCATATTCTGAGTAATGTTTTGTGGCTTTTAACCATGTGAGTTAAACGCTGCATGGACGCCCAAGCCAGTTTAGCCAAACAAGTGTCTCACACCTGATCCACCGCTGCCATGTCCCGTGTGGCAGTGTTCGTGTAACTGGGGAAACGATTCTGCTTTCGTAAATTTCGCCAAAAGCTGGTGGAAAAGATTCCTTACAGGAAACGATGCATTACGCAGAAACGTACTTCCTGGCAAAACGTTTTTGTTGCTACTGAGACGTTAAGTAAGTTGTTGGTCTGTGCTGCTTTGATAGGTGAAGGCGAGCATATAAGGTTATATCCGATATCCGATGCCTACGTGAATTCTTTTGTGTATATAAATATTTCATAGCGAAACGCCAAGGTTGCTTTATTTTATTTTTTTTAATAAAATTTGAATATTCATTAATGAGGCGCATCATGTTTGATCTCAATCGTGCCCAATGAAAAATAAACTGTGGGTTATGTGATGTTGTGCAATGCATCTTTCATATATAGATAAGGAGTGTGAACAACCATATTCTCCTCTTTGATGTTTCCCCACAATCAACCTGCCTGCACGCACTGAGCGGCTCGCGGTGGAGGTAACCTCGCGCCGAAGTCGGGGGAGGGGCCCAGCCAATTTAGAGTCCCCACTACAGCCGACGGATATACAACCTCCAGTTACTCATTTATCTAGGCGCACGCCTTGTACATTCAACTATTATAAAATAAAAGGACCGTGTGTTTTAAATGTATTCAAATATTAATAAGTAAAAAGATAAAGCTGTAACCATTCTTAAGAAAATATATCTGCTGTAACGATGCAAACTTTCTTACCTTCGTTCTGTTGTCGAGATGCCTCCAAAATAACTTTTTCGGTTACATTTAACCTTCCAATGGTTTTATGTCGAAATAATAATTACTAAACAGTTGTCAAATATGCATACGACAAGATCCAGTTTGTTGTATTCACTGATTTTTGTTTGCGTCAATAAAATGAACACCGACGGGTCTATTTTGATACGGGGCTTTATGTCATTAACAATTTGTATAATAGGGCCTATTGAAAAAGATGGAGGTTCTAGAAGACCGGCTAACAGACATGAAAAATGCCACTGGTATCTGAACATGCTACCTTTTCCCAATGTATGTAATTCGGCAGATGTCTGGGGACTAGATCCTTCATTTAACAACGGTGATCCCTTTAATATATAAAATCACCTAATTACATATAGATAGATCCACAATGTTACTTGAAGCAATTGGGGATGTGAAACTATCATGGAAAGATTTCATGGAAATTAAAGCGCCGCGACTTTAACTTCTGCGTCAATATTAAATCAAGAAAAACGTTTTGGTATGAATTAACATTTTGTTCTTCTGGCATAGCCGAAACCTCGTATCTGTGTCCCTTATAGAAGAGATTATTAAAGTTTTCAGTGTCGACAGTGGGATTCTGGGTTGAATGTAAGATAACCAGCCTACTTTGGTGCTATACTGCTTTTGCGTTGTGTGTGTCAGGGACGGATTATGGGTTGTGTGGGCCCCTGGGCAAAACGTTCGTGAGGGCCCCCCCCCCCACCACCAGCACCACCACCACAACCACCACAATTCAAGGGCCCTTGGCACCCAAACGCCCTCCCTATAGGGTCAGGGGCCCTTGTAGGCAGAGGATCAAAGAATGTAGGCCCTCTAAAATAGACAAACGAAAATACATTGTTGATAAGCGTTGCAAATTGTTTTGGGCTAGGGGCCCCACGGGCCCCCTGCACCCCAAGGGCCCCTGGGCAGCGGCCCCGCTGGCCAGGTCCGTAATCCATCCCTGTGTGTTGTGCTTCTGCTTATGACGACGATGATGATGATGATGACAGTGGCGTGGGAGTGAGTTTCATATGCTATTGGGGGGAGCATAACGTAATAATTTGAATTCAAAGTTCAGTTCCCATTGAGGTTGTGGGAATGAATTAATCTAAATTAAATATTGGGGGGGCCACGCCCACCCGACCACCCATAAACGGGCCTGACTATGACTGAGCGAATGTGATGTACATTAAATATGTTTCAACAAATTTCAATACAACGTGCAATGATTACTTTACAAAAATTTATTACGAAATTAGAATATAGAAAAAATGGTTATATGCTTTTCTTTCTCGTTATTTCAAAATAAACCCAGAAGCAATGAAGGCAATGGAGAGTATGCCGGACATAGGTAACTCCATAGCTATCTGCGTTTGGAAAATAGCTGCATAAACTTTGTTCATGGTGAACTCCGAGATACTTCATAATAACAGGTACTTCCTATTAATTAAATAAGACACGTCGGTGCTAAGCTACACAGAGCCTCTCGCCCCTCTTTGAAACTTCGTACACCATGCACAGAATCGCTATTGGCGAAGCAATATAGACTACACGTCTAAATAGGCAGAGGTAATGCATATCCATACATATCGTCAAGATATATACAAATTAAAACAATGTGTACAAAAGTTCTATAAATGTCTCTTATATACAAAAATAGCTTAATATATTTTTTAAAAATGATATGTTTGTTACAAATAGAATTTCTTATAATAAAATCCACAGAGATGGAAGCATGTTACAATTATTACGTCATTAAATTTTACAAAAGGTTTTAAGTTCTTTGATTGGGGTTTTAGCATAGTTTGCGAGCATTTCTATGGTGTTTGAATAGCATTATACTGTAATAAGAGTCATGTTAGGAAATCGCATTCGTGGATGTATGACCCAAGAGGTTGTTTCCCACGCTGTCAGTGGTATGTGTCCATGTCTTCTTAGCGCCTCTTTCGAGCACCATCGGGATTCAGGGGTCGCGTCCTCCACCGAGCTCGGCCCATCGGTCAGTGGACCGCAGCGAAAGCGAAGTGCTGCATGATCCTGGACGGCGTTTGGGCTCCTGTGTGCTGCGCTACTTTCACGCACGTCAAGGAATCGCGGAAAAAAAAAAAATTTCTGAAAAGGACAAAAGAAGAGAGTCAGTCAAAATACCCTACATTTAAAAGCAGAAATTGGGTTTGTTATTTGTTATTATTGCTGTTGCTATTACTACTACTACTACTACTACTACTACTAATAATAATAATAATAATAATGCCAACCAACCTGTTACACAAATAGTTGATAGATCTCAGAACCAGCTGGTGAAGTCCAAGAGCTCCTGTTCCTCGGGACTTAGTGGGTTATAAGATCCTTCATCAGATGAATAGGAGGACACCGGAGAGCCGGCCATAGAGTTCATGTCGTTGGAGTAATTCTGCGAAATGGTGGGAGAAAGGACACCGGACTGAAAGGCAGCACTAACTGCGTCGTGTTCGTCCAGGAGCTGCTGCAGAGCCCGAATGTACTCCACAGCCGAGCGCAGGGTCTCCACTTTGCTCATTTTCTTGTTGGCGGCGCCGTTAGGGACATGCTCCCGGAGAGTGGCGAACCCGTTGTTGACCAACTTCACCCTGTTTCTCTCCCTTTCGTTGCGCCTGGCCACCGCGTGTGGCTGTTGCTGAGGCAGGCTATACCCAAAGCCCGCAAAGTTGAGCCGCCTCTTGCATCTCAGCAGCTCAGGTGAGGAGGAGCGCTGTCTCTTCGCTTGCTTGGACACGGATTTCCCGCTGCACTGGCTGTCGGTCGGGCTCAGCTGGATGCTTTGTGCAGCAGCGGTGAAAAAGCAGGCAGGTGGAAGAAACTGTTGCTGGCTGACAGTTATTTCCATCTTAGAGGCGATCTCCTTTGAGGGCTGAGAAAAAGATAAATTGGATAAGGACACCTCGAAGTCCTCTTTGGATTGCTCGAAGGAAGCACGTTGAGCTCGTGGCGTTCGCGTGTAACTCAACGTGCACACTTCAATCTTTTTATTGGCAGTCGTGTGGGCTCTTGCCGTGCACACTCCCAAAACTGCAATGAGTGCTGTGAACGGGTACTAGCGGGGTTTATCAACACACTGGCAGCCCCACGCGCTGGCCTTGGCCACGCCTCCACGCGCTTATTGTATTCACCTTGCGCTTCGAACGCTGTTGCAATGCGTACGCCGGGCGCGTGCCACTCCAGCCCCTGAATAAACAACAGTCGCCAAAGCACAACTGGGACCGGCCGCCAGACTCCAACCAGATGCCGTCCTGGCGTCCAGCTGAAAGGCGTAAATGCTGACTGCGATGTTCACTTCAAATCTTCACATAACTGCCTACATTTTACACATCCATCATTTTGAAATTAATATTCAACAAAATATATAGGCCTATTGTTATATTGGGAGTATATTTCCGGGGAGTTTATGACCATCTGATTCCATGCAACATTTTTAAAACGTTTTTCCCTTCCAACTATTGAATAATGGCTGCAGAGTGATACATTTGCATTTGTTGTTCTGAAATAACAGCAGAATGTCATGTCTCTTACATTTAATTATTGTTTATATACAAACAACATTAGTGGCGGTTTGTCAGGCAAAGTAGTTATACTGCTGAAAGAATTCTAGATGAAATCGATATCAAATTCTGTGAAAACACTTACAAGAACACATATGCAAACGTTAAATAGTTAAGGGCGAAAGAAGCAAAAAAGTTAGAGACAACGCCGTTCGACTACTTGGGCTTTGAGTTGCGAACTGTCCTTCAACACTAGTGCTGAAAGACAGCGCTTTCTATTCACTTATGTAGAAAACGGTATCCCAAAAGTGCTGAATAAAATCTATCGAAGTCAAAACGAGATTGTTTTTCTTCCTATTTCATTTGCATCAGGTATAGCGGATTTGCTAAATTCGAAAGCCTCGCGTCTTTATAAGATGCTTGTCATGCAGGCTGAGAGAGATCTTAAGTTGCCCGTATATTTCGTAGAGCTTTAGAGCCACACGGGACTCCCCCAGAGAAAAGCGCTTTGTCCGCTAGAGATGCGTTTTCCACTTTCACTAAAACTAATCATCGGAACGGAGAGGCAAAGCTACGCGGCGCTCCTAAAACACCTTGCATTAGAAGTAGTTTTGTGTACGATTTGTTACACCCTATTTTGTTACAGTGGGCGAGATACTCTGTATTTCGACAACTTTTTTTCTTTTTAAAGGAAGAATAAAAAGAATAGGTCTTTCACGGTGAACAAAACCGACCGACTCTACTCATGGCAACGATGAATGACTGGAGGGGAGAGAGAAAAAAAATACAATAAATTGTGCAATTTTTCTGTGTTGGCTGGGCATTCAAGATCAAGCCAGCATTCAAGACCTCCCCCCAATCCTCCAACTTTTCTTTTCTTTTTTCTTCTTTTTTGGCACAGCAAGAGAGTTTAGAAAAGAAGCGTGGGTTCTATTCAGTCCCATGCCCCGCCCCCACACAATAGCGCGGCTTTCTGAAACCTATCTACTATGCGCCGTCAGCGCTGTTCCAAAGTCCAATTAGCGCTGTGTAAAGACTTTCTTTCTTCTACGTTTCCCCCAGAAGCAGAGGGAGAGAGATCCGTCCATTTGGACGGTTCCAGTCATGGCTTGGTGTAATAATTAATATGACAACTGGACGCTTGAGTTTGTATAGAAATAGTTCCGTCCTTTTCGCCTACTTTCTGACAAGTCGGCCGTCGCTTGGACGAACGAAACTGCGAATCAAAACTCCTCAGTATCCATTTGTCCCGTTCACAGTCTGCAAAAATGTGCCGTGTTTATTGTCAATTTGCTACTTGTTAAGACTGCGTTGACTTAATTTCTGATGCGTCCAATTCTTGTCGAACCACTGCTTGGTTTCCTTTTAGAAGCAGGTGTTTTCTACTAAAACTTTTGAACGTAGTATGTTTTTGTTTCACATACTGGTAATGAATCATTAATCAAACGATGCAAATACCCACCGTCCATAAACCCGGGTCTGCTCATAATTTATTGCAAATATTTTTATATATAGGCTACTCTATTCGGATGTATTCCTGCATTAATTTCCAGTTTGTTCGCAGATTAGCTGTGGGTTGAACGCGCAGGAGAAAAGGCTAGGGAGATTGAAACTATATTGTTGAGGGCTGAAGTGGACTGGACGAAAGTCGGGAGCTGCGGCTACAGCCGGTCGTGTGTCCCTTTGTGCAGCCACGCGCCCCCCTCCCGACTGGGCGCGCGCTTGGCTCTGATTAAGCCAAGAAAACCATGATAATATACTTTCAGTCCAGAACATGTACTATGGAGTTGTTTGGGATGCTGAGTGTCTATATTTTACTGCATTTTATTCCTTTCATAAAGCTTTAGTCATGTCGAGAACAATATAGTTCACACTTTAATAACTTAATAATTTAATAAATTATTTTATGTATTTGAAACTTCAGCTGGCATCTCAAATGTTGGGTCAAGTAGTGATTTCCATGACACATATGGCTAGATGGCATTTACACTGAACTGCTTTTGTTTCCTTAAAATAGCGATTTGTAACTGATAAAAAAATCCGAATAGATGTGTTGATCAAATAGCCAGGGGAAACCGCATGGCCGCACTAAGAAGGCGCCGTCTTTTATTTATTTTGTTAAACAGGGAAGAGAGGAGGCAGGTGCGATTCCAGGTGCCCGTAGCTTGAACACTTTACAAAATCAGTCATGCTATATGCGGCTCTTAAAGAACAGCTTTCGCACTTGTTGAAGCAAGCCAGCCACTTAAAATAGAACGCAAGCGCCGCCTATCGGCTTGTGAAAATAAGTGTCCTACTTGCATAAAGAACTGCCTGCTCGACTACGCGAGCGTTGTCGTTGAAAACATTCAAATGAAAAGATCCAATAAAGACTAAAAACATGAAAACATCGTTTTTCGTTTGTGTATTTCAAGAGGACTTTGGCAATTAGCAGACAACCTCACATGCGTTGAGAGACGGGTAAAAGCCTTGAGGTAGCATTCGCTTATTCTTTAAAATGTCATAGTTATTTGTTCACAGCCTAATCTAGCTCAATATGAGGAACTGGTTAGAAAATTACCCATCAGATTGTCAATAAAACCAAGGACAAAGTGGTATAACAAATCTTTATTGGTCTTTATTTGTTTCATGCCCATAAGACCTATCGTTTACACATAGCATTCCATATGGATTACTTAGGGAAAATACTGGAATCTGCAAACTCTATGGAAGGTGCTTCCGAACACCTGGCGTTTATGGGTTTCAATATGCCTTCTTATGAAATAGCAAGTCACTTTACTGTCGACTAATAAGTCAACTTATCACTGAATGAATAATTTAATAAGTTTTAAAATATGTATGAATTATTTTGGAACACTATAAAAAAAAGACACCGTCGAAGACAAGCCAATCACTCAAACATAAAGATCGATTTTACGAAACGGGTGGTACATTTGAATAACGCTTTACAAAATATTCTAGGCCTATAACATTTTATATGATTAGTTAACGCTCAAATTACGTGCGTGACTGTTCTTTGGGCGTAAATATAATTTAGCGAAACAGTGCTCGCATTAAATATCATGATTATATTGACAACGTTCCAAATATTATTTTTTACTGCCATCTAGTGTCATTAAATTGCAATGGTTTGTTCCACAGCATAACAGCACTTAAACTGGTGACGAGCCGATTGTCAAGCAGGCTTAGTTACCTGCTTGTTTGGGTGGCGGGGGTGGCCATAATCACACGTATTGATATGAGACCCTAACAACCCCTTAGAACCACCCCCGCTTGCAGGGCACAAATTAAGTGTATTTGACAACCAACTCTGCTTAAATCGTTATTTACATTTACAGTATTTGGCAGACGCCCTTAGCCAGAGCGACTTACATAAGTGCTTCAAGACGCTGCGATGAATTTTTCCGATACTAGCTCAATAAGGACCCAAGCTATGAATACCATCTATCCGAACACTGTTGAGAAAGTGCAACTTTTTTTTTTTTGTACACATACACACACACACACACACACACACACACACACACACACTCACGGAAAAGAGCGTTATGCATTCAATAACCTCAAAAAGTTGCAGTCTGTATTAAAATAATACGACAAGTGTCCTACAACAAAAGTCATACCATAGATTGTCATAATCTTACAGCCTCAAGTACGAAAATCATTAGCCGGCATTACGATAACGCGGTGTCCAGCAAGTTCGCGCTTGTTTTGTTTATAAGATTAGAGTACACAAGTATGCCAGTTTGAAGAATGAGAAATGTATTAATTATCGAGTCATGGAACATATTACAAACATTGCACTTTGTGGGAGATCGCATAACACCTGATACTGCACACTGTTACTGATGGTGTCTGGTTGCTTTACGAGCTTAGAGGAACGTTTATGCTGCACCCACTCATGTCCGTAAACCCATATGTGAGCAATGAGAAGCAGATGCGCCGCAAAGTCGGCTTCCCAGCTCAAGACAAGCCCAAGAGCAGCAGAAACACGGAGAAAAGGGGGTGTGGTGTCACGTGCTGCAGTTTAAAAGGCGCGAGGTGGGAGAGGTACACAAAAACACAGCAGTATCTGACGTTGCTGGAAGAGAACTACTGAAGCTGGAAGATGGACGCTGGATTCCGCAAGACCAGCTTGGATAATTGCGTACAGGTGACGCTTCATACAAATAATGAAAATGATGTCAATAAATTTCAAACGTAATGGAATGCTTATATTATTTAACTAGCACTGCATTCGTAAGAACTACCGAAAATGATTTTTTCTCTTATTATGCAGCAAATACTAGGAAAGTAATGATATTAATAGCCATCATATTTATTAATAGCCACTTTTGACTAGAATTTAATATACGGAAAACGGCGTTAAGTTGACCGTGCATTGCAGTACTACAAAAAGTCTCGCTGTATTGCACTTTGAATAGCTGTCCTAACCCTATCCCTGACTGGAAAAACAGCCCTAACTGGTCAGGAGGGACACTTTTCAATGACTAAACAAAAGCATAAAGTTATGATGCATGAATCCTTGCCCTGACCGATTATTTAGTACTTGCCAAAAAAATTAAGCCAACAGCCTCGTGATATATTACTGACATTTGAATAATATGTATTCATAAAACTCAGACAGAATTATTGAGAAATTGAGGTACTGTATAGCAGCCAGGATATTGGAGAATTTTCAACATTTTTTGGTTATTTATTTATCGGGGGTACTTGCATTTTCTTCCAGGTGAAGTTTTATTAAGATCATTTATGTGAAACTTTCTAATAACTTTGTAAAAGAAAATACAAACATCTTCATAATCACCGATACTTGCACTCAACTAACAGCCAGGATAAGTGTGAATATTTTCTCGCCCGGCTCATGTAACTAACACAATTATTCTAATCACATAGCCCATTCCGATTTTAAACAATTCACAACTTTTTCATTTTTTTTTATTATTATTTATAGCTGGGTTAGTTTGTTGATTAACGTAGTATATTTCTCAGTGAAACGTTTCTACAATGGAATTTTTTAAATTCAGTATTACTGTGGTTGACAGTTTTGCGTTCTTCATATAACTGGGGTGGGGGGGGCATGTTCCTCCGCCCTCCCCCATCTTCATTTACTGCATCTTTTTGTGCACAAATGAATTTCAGTTAGGTAGTGTTTTCCCTAACATTATTTGCCGTATGGCCAGTCTTACCAAGGCAGGTACGTGAAGAGATGGTTTATCAAAAAATAAGCTGCAGTCGTTATCCATAATCTACAAATGTCAATGATGTGTCTTTCTCTATAGAGTTCATCTTGATACTGTGCCCCAGAAATCTAAGTGCAACGAGATTTACGTATCTTCACCGGATATGAACATGTAGCCATCGTTGTCTTGTGTCCCAGCTGCTTTGCTGCCCTGACTTTGAATATAACATGCCTTTGGGGAAACAGGGGTATGCAGCTTTAAATGTCACCTTCAAATCGCTTGGTTACGCCTTAAAATACGTGTCGCAGAGAGACAGTCTGTGCGTTTCTGTAAATCATTCTTCAGTGTAAACAGGCAGTGCCTGGACAGCTGGACATTGCTTTTGTCAGGACCTGTTGCGTCACTTGTGGTCCCTGTTACCTCTGTCGTGGCTGGCTCGATTCCAGCGTGGTCCGCAAGCAGAAGAAGAGCACCTGACGGGGGTTTTCAGCTTGCTGTTCAGCTATGTACATTAATATAACAGTGCAATGCCACACAATATATAACAACTTAACTACGGCCACAACAGGCAGCGTTCCGAGTAGATAAATTGTGGGTATTATTATGCTGCTAGTTTTCTAACTTGACTCTACATGTGGAGCGCAGGAATTAATGTGACTCGAGACAGCAGCTCACGAGTGACAACGCTGAGTGCCGTGTGCCTTTCTTTCATTCTTTTTTGGCAGAACTCCATGTACCTTGAGGAGGAGACCACCAAGGTGGGGGTGGTATCCTGCATTTTCTCCCTGAAAGAAGAGGTGGGGGCTCTGGCCAAAGCCCTTCGACTGTTTGAGGTAGGTGATGTGCGTGTAAATGCACACACACGCCCACACGTGTGGCATGAACACACGCATGCAGATACCAATAGAAATACATACAACTTAGATGCTTAAAACTGACAATATGCAATACAGCAAGAGACATTTAATGGTGTTGCGCACGTAAAAAATGTGTACCGTTCATTGTTACGCTTGTATTGTCACAACGGTGAATTTAAGCGATGTATTTTCAGTAAGACATCGAGATGTTATTTCTACAGACTTTTGGAAAGACAACAAAGCTGTGTTTTTTTCCAAGAGAGTTTTGTATATGGACATCCGTTTTCAAGAAATGGGGTGCCGGCGGCACTGTCCAGGGACACAAATCATTATGTGGGTAAAAATATGCATGCATTTGATTGCACAGGAAAGTGGTGAGGGTGGGGATTTGCCAAGCACTGATTGGTTGCATTTTTGGTCATGTTTCCTGTTATTGTTCAACCTCCTATACAGGCAGCTCATGATTGGCTATCTTGGCTTTCCACCCACTTACAGCAGAGTTAATTGCTGCAGTTGGATTGAGGGAGTGGTGGTAGGATTGCGGACGCTGATAGGATGAGCTGTACATTAGAGACAGATGGTGCTTCTTGGTCTTTGGACGCTAACTTCAGCTGTATGCTTTGCCTACAGAAGTGTTGAGCTCATTGTCGGAGCTCTGTGCCAAAACTACACTATATGGACAAAAGTATTGGGACACCTGGCCATTACACCTACAGTATGTGAACTTTCATGACATCCTGTTCTAAATCCATAGGCATCAATATGGAGTTGGTCCCACCTTTGCAGGTATAACAGCTGACGCTCTTCTGGGACGGCTTTCCTTTAGAGTGTGTCTGTGGGAATTTATGGACTTTCACCCAGAAGAGCATTTGTGAGGTCAGGCATTGATGTTGGACATGAAGGTCTTTCTTACGGTCTCCATTCTAGTTCATCCCAAAGCGTTCGATGGGGTTGAGGTCAGGGCTCTGAGTGGACCAGTCAAGTTCCTCCACACCAGGCTCGCACATCCATGTCCTTATGGAGCTTGCTTTGTGAGCTGGAGCTCAGTCATTCTGGAACACAGAAGGGTCTATCCTAAACTGTTCCCACAGAGTTGAAAGCATTAGAATTGTCCAAAAATATCTTGGTATGCTGAAGCATTACGAGTTCCCTTCACTGGAAGTATGGGGCCTAGCCCAACCCCCGAAAAACAATCCCACACCATTATCCCTTCTCCGTCAATCTTTATACAGTAGTTAGCACAATGCAGTCAGGCAGGTAACGTTCTCCTGGCATCTGCCAAACCCAGACTCATCCATCAGACTGCCAGACAGAGAAGTGTAATTTGTCACTCCACAGAACACGTTTCCACTGCTCCAGAATCCAGTGCCGGTGTGCTTCACACCACTCTGTCTGACGCTTGGCATTGCATTTGGTCATGTGAGGCTTGCATGCAGCTACTCGACCATGGAAGCCCATTCCATGAAGCTTGTGGTGCACAGTTTTGTGCCAGGATCAATGCCAGAGGAAGTTTGAAGCTCTGTAGTTTTTAAGTCAACAGTGTTGGGGACTTTTACGCATCACGCACCTCAGCACTCTGCGACCCTGCTCTGTTACTTAACGTGCTATACCACTCCGTAGTTGAGCTTTTGTTGTTCCTAAACACTTCCGCTTTGTGATAATACCACATACAGTTGACCTTGGAAGAAAACTCACGATGACAGACTTATTGCAAAGGTGGCATCCTATGACAGCACCACATTTGAATTCAATAAGCTCTTCAGAATGGCCCATTCCTTCGCAAATGTTTGTAAAACTGACTGCATGGCTTGGTTCATGACTTTATACACATTTATAATACATGTGCAAAAACACATTTTTGTGTGGCGCCAGTGTCTGTCTGATCACCCTCCCCCACCATTTCCACCTAAGATCGATACAAAGTATGACTCGAATGTTGTCCTACAGTAAACATGAAAGACTCTTCCACACCAATGAGCTTCTGCCTCACAACGCCACCTCCTCCTCCACCCCCACGCTCCCCAGCATCACTCACTCCCATGCCAGGGTTCTGTCTTATTGTCACCACACACCCCCCTCCCCCCCCCAAATGCCCAATGGCCGCTCGCTAGCTGCTGCTCCCACTTCTCTGCTCTCCAATCAGAGGACGGTTTCTAGCAAACGCCTACAAGGTAAATGAGCCCAGGCTCCTCCTCTCACCCACAGCAAACACACGCAACAGCCAGACGTAACGCCACCTCATCACACAGTCGTTCATTCACTCGTAAATCCCATATAAGTCAGTTTCCTTAAACAAAACCATACTCCCGCCTCAATCACATTCATGCCGTGTTTGGGGCTGGATTTTCTTTGCGTTTGTTGTATTGATAATACTTTCTATGAATGTCATGTCTATAAGAATCTAGGAACACACTCATAACACATTATAAAGCATTTATGAAGCATTATAAACATGGCTATAAATGTTTATAAAAAGGCATTAACACATTATCATCATGTTTATTATGCATCATGAATGTTCTATGAAGCTCTCATCTGTAATGCACTATAGATACCTTCATAATACAGTACAAAGCATCGCTAATTCTACCAACCATTACAATGCATTATGAAGGTCTCTATAGTGCATTATAAATGAGAGCTTCACTGGAGTTTATGAAGTATTATAATCAACACTATAATGCCTTATGGCTGTCAATAGAAGATGCTGTAATGCTTTATTAATTCTTATACTGACCATTATAATGCATTATGAAGGTATGTATTATGTATTATAGATGACATCTTCAAGTAAAGTGTTACTGTTGCATTGTCTTCATCATGATTGTCTGTGAACTGTTTCAACTTTATTATTGCTGAAATTCTTCAGAGTCAGATACTAGGGCCACTGGATTTCCAGACAGAGATGATCCTACTTCTTCAGCCCTTTACTGTAGCAAAGGTTTTCCTTCCTGCGACCTCTGGTACCTGGTGGGTGGACTCAGGTGCAGTAGAGGGCTGATTGAAAGTTGCAAAACTATTTTTGGTGTCTGATCTTTAGAGAATCCAACATGAATACATGGTGTACATTATGTAGTAATGTCCTCAAAATGGGCAAAGCGTGTTCCAAGTATTAATGGTAGTTAAAGATAAGCAATTCATTACTTTAGCTAAATAGTATTAAATGGACCAGCTGTAGCCTGACTGTATATACAACAATGAGGACTTCAGCCATCTTGATAGGATAGCTGTGCTCATCTCTGGATTCACGCCTGGAAAGCTTGTGCCCTGGTAGCGAGTGTCCTTTTCAACCCGCAGGAGAAGGGCATCAACCTGACACACATTGAGTCGCGGCCATCACGCCTGAATAAGAAGGAGTTCGAGTTCTTCATCAGCGTGGACAGCAGCTGTGCCAAAACCCTGGATGAGGTCATCGAGGGACTGCGCACACAGATCAGCGGCCAAGTGCACGAGCTGTCACGCGATAAGCTGAAGGACACTGGTGCGTGCGTGCGTGTGTGCACGTTAGTGCATCTCTAGATGTCGCGGCTGAAGACCACGGTTCAACCTTTGGCACACTTATGTGGAAAGAGGTTTGCCTGCAGTGAAAATTCTGAACCAATCAAAATTTATAGTTGAGCCTAAAATAATTAGAACTCAACAAGCTTTTAAGAATGATACTAATGCACCATTGCTGATTTCTAAAAACTACTGGCCTCAATCTAAATTCTATAGGGGGCTTGGCATAGATGGAGGTTTAATGGACCTGCCTTTGACGGTTGAAGATTAGCAGACCCTACCATATCATAGCCCAAGGGCTTGAAGCCTGGGTAGTGATTGAGCAGAGCGCAGGCCAGACACCAAGAATTTCAGGCTGGGAGATAAATGTCCCCGAGGGGACTTAGGCTGTCCAGTGGGCTTATTCACAGATTATTGGTTGTTTCCATTAATGACATTAGTTTAGCTACTGAGGACAAACAGGCCCCATGGAGATGAACAGAGTACCAGTGTCCCAAAGTAAAGGAGCCATGACGGGGTCGCTGCCGACCCCAGGGAACAGACAAGCGTCTCCTCAGAGCAGCTCCACACTGGGCAGGACCCCAGTGAGTTTACATGCAGCCTAATCTGCTGTTTTATGCGATCAAATAAAATGCATTTATGATTGTGGAGAAGCCTCTTATTGGGGCTGCTTTTGTCCGCAGAGCTGCCAGGTGGCCTTTGCCAGTGAAGTGTGTGTCGGAAGCTAGACGTGAGGGAGCTTACAGGCTGTAAACCCTCCTGCTCTGGGCGTCTGCCCCCAGGCGCATGCTAGACGGGGTCTGTGTGCAGTGTTGCACAAATGTAGCTGGATATCAGCTGAGCCCCCAGTAAATCCTACCCCCTCTCAGTTTGGAGACTCCTGGGCCAGTGGGGCAAGGGGGGTGACAGTCATTCTCAGGGATGTGACCTTACACTGGCCATAAGGAGATGGACCCTCCAGCAGGGGTGTATGTAGGGGGGGGGGCTTTATCTGTAAAATGGAAAGTTACTGTAACTGTATAGCACAGAAATCAGTCACACTGCACTCACCGTGGTGCTAAACTGAATAAATGATATTATGGGTAAATATGGATGGATGGAAGTAGGATAAATTGAGGGAAACTAGATCTAGTACCATACCATTATTTTGAGTGCAGAAATAAACAAAAAGGGAAAATCTCATATTGGCTTATGAACGACTGGAAAACATGTTGTGCTCCATCACATTATCATGCCACTTAATGAAATGAAACTTGATCGACGCCGATATGCTGAGGCTGGTTTTGAACCAGTGGCCTCCTGATCACAGGCAGAGGCCCGACCCACAGAACCACATGCTGCCCCTCTTAGCTTATTTTCTTGAAAGCGATTGTTGAGGTATAAATATTTTAGGCTCAACTATAAACTTTGGTTGCTTCAAAAATTCCACCGTGACCAAACCTGTTAAGTGGAATGAATTCGAAGGTGTGGTGTTGATGTCAAAATAACCTGCTATTTACAAAGCTGTTGTTGATTTTGTTAACCGTTTCAGAATAAATATGTTTAATTACGTAAGGAGACTGTATTGTAACGTAGTGGTTAAACAGCATCACTTGTGCAACACTGACCTCTCCTGGACCAGCTTATTTAAGCATTTCTCAATCGATTTATTTTCATCTTGAAGCCTGAGTGAATGACGTCTCATCGTCAACCATGATGTTATTACGCCGGCAGTGTGAAACTCAGGAATGCGGCATCCTTTGTCTTCGCAGTGCCCTGGTTCCCCGTTACCATCCAAGACCTGGACCGTTTCGCCAATCAGATCCTGAGCTACGGTTCGGAGCTCGACGCTGATCATCCTGTAAGGAAGAGGATGCTAGATTGGATTTTCCTTCCCCAAGACCCCTTACAAATTTAAAGCGTTTACCTGATTTGAATACAATGCCAAGGAATGTGCAAACCATTGGGTGAATCTTAGCCTCATCACCTAATTGCTGATGTATCCGGTGCTGATAGATCGTTAAATAACTCTAAAACCCACAGGATCAAAGTTAATTTAACGAGGCAGGATCCTAAAGTTGAGAATGTTCTCCATTTCTCTGCAGCTTTTGGCTGCCTCAATTATTAGATCTAATTGCCTTCCCATCATTGTGTTCCGAAAGACGCTAAAGACTCGATGTTGCGCAGAGCTTAAGAATCTGACAACTGGATCTTAGGCACCAGTGGAAAGGTGACAGTCACATTCATAAGGCAGGCTTACGGTAGGCAGCAGCTGAAGGCTACTTCCTGCTGCGCGTCCCGTCACTTCCTGTTGCTCGCACCCACCTCTACAGGCACCCCACCGCTGGTCGGCGGGGGTGTCGCGTTGCATGTTGCGTGACTCACGCTGCGATCACAGCCCTTCACCCGCTCTCCATTCTTATGTTAACAAGCGTGCAAATTGATTCCATTACTTTAATCACGACCCTATAATTAAAGATGATTGCTCCCGTTCCCGCCGTCGCTAAACAGAAAAAAAAACATCATTCAACACAGGCAGGAGAGGGTACCACAAAAGGTCCCCTTCTGAACGCGTTTCATCTCCCCCGTGGTGGCAGGAGACACGAAATTCTGCCTTATCAAATGACAGGCGGTTTGCCAGTCTGCTGGAGGTGTGCAGGTATGGATACCGAAAGTGGGCATTGATTGCTTTTGTCTGAATTTCAGGGCTTTACAGACCCCATATACAGAGCCAGGAGGAAAGAGTTTGCCGACATCGCCTATAACTACAGACAGTAACTATCAAACCCGAGTCAGACTATGGGCACCACGCTCTTTTTGTCTCCTCCTTCTGTTTCCTCCCTCTTTCCCCCCATTGATGTCCACACAGGGGTTGAGAAGCGATCATTGCTGTTTGATCTTTCATCCCTAGGTACCCACCCTCAACGATTTCCCCTCCCCATTCACGTTCACGCTCGGCTGAGCCTGCTTATGAAAAATTACCCCCCCTAAACAAAAGGAGAACAAATTGCAGACAGTGAGGGGGGGGGGCGGTTTAATGCTACGGGCTTTGTTATCATAATGGTGGGGTATTATGCTGCGTCAGTACAAAGCGGCACTGGAGCAGTGCACATTTACATAGCAGTGGGCCTCTTCCGCCACCTAATAGAATAATGAAGTGCTTCCTAGTCCTCGCCCACTGCGAAGGTGTTTGCATGTGCGTGCGGTTGTGTGCTGTGTGCACATGTGTAATTATGTGGCTGTGTGTCCGTGTGTAACTGATGTCCCCACAATGTGAGGAAAAACCTATTATTTTGACATTGTGGAGACCATTCCCCCCACAGGGAGAAATTAAGTTTTATAAAAATCTGCAACTGCAATCGAAAAACTAAAAATGCTAAGACTTGTATTTTGTTTCGTGACTTATGGTTAGGGCTGGGTAGGGGTTACGGTCATCATAGTTGGGATTAGGAATTAATGGAGAGTCCCCATAAATGTATGAATACAAATCTGTGTGTATGTGTGTGTGTGTGTGTGTGTGTGTGTGTGTGTGTGTGTGTGTGTGTGGACACCCTGGCAGATTCAGGGGGGCCGGCACTTTATAGGGGCCCCTGAATACAAAAAATGATAATTTATCTACCGTGGCGGACTCGTATATCTTCATACTGAAAGTGGCGATCCTAATGGGGGGTACAAGGTGACATTTTGTTAGGGGGCCCAGAATTTGTAGCCATGCTCTTCTATCTGTGTGCAGCGGTCAGGTCATCCCCAGGGTGGAGTACACGGAGGAGGAGAAGGTCACATGGGGGAAGGTGTTCAAGGAGCTGAAGACCCTGTACCCAACACACGCCTGTCGGGAACACAACCGCGTCTTCCCCTTGCTGGAGAAGTACTGCGGGTGCAGGCAGGAAAACATCCCACAGCTGGAGGACATCTCCAACTTCCTGCAGTGTAGGGGAACCGGAAGCTTCAGGCTGTCACGTCATATAGTCACACGTTTGAAAGTCTAAGCACCTGCTGGATCTTGTGTTGCGTTCTGTGTCACCCGTAAACACAAACGCGCTCATACCCATAATCCCTCTCTCTGTCACCCAGCATGCACAGGATTTCGGCTCCGTCCCGTGGCCGGGCTCCTCTCGTCCCGTGACTTTCTCGCCGGCCTGGCATTCCGGGTGTTCCATTCCACGCAGTATATCCGCCACTCGTCCAAGCCCATGTACACCCCGGAGCCGTGAGTATCTCCACCGTCTTGCTGGTCCATTTACGTCAGTACTGATGTCTCACACTAAACTAGACCATAGAACTTAAGAACAACTTTAGCGTAAACTATAGAGCTGCACAATTTTGGAAAAAAAATCCATATTGCGAAGTTTGAATTTTTTAAGATTAGTGTCACAATATATATAAGACAAAAAAGGAGTTGAAATTCATTCTAAATATAGCCAAACAGTGTCTCTCAAATAAGTTGGTGGTGTTGCTGTGAGTTGTACCAATAGACGCAGAGTAGTGCACACAAATCACTCGCTTTTGGCAGTATTATCACTATGGATTCCCAGTGAGTCTGACAGCAAGGACTCACATGATTTTCATTGGCTTGGGAGAGTACATGCAGAGCTCGTGTGAAAGCAGTGCGAGCAAACTGTACGCTGACTTTTTTAGCATACACTGCATAATCTTGAAAAGGAACAATCATTAAAATTGCAAAGCTTGCCAAGTTTTGTTGTGTATGGCAGATTTATTGGATAATTTATTGATGGTCTCAAACCAGCCGACTGTCGTGGTCTTTGGGATGTGACAATTGCACATGCATAACATGCGACGTTGATAATAATATTGTACATTGTGCCGATCTATTAGACTATGAATAGATGTGGAAACGTTTCACATGCAGTATAAAGCTACACTTGTTTGTACCATGAAGAAAAGAGCATGAGAGCTTTGACCCAAATGTGCTTCTCTCCCCACAGTGACATCTGTCACGAGCTCTTGGGACACGTCCCCCTGTTTGCGGACCCTGGTTTCGCCCAGTTCTCACAGGTATAATAAGCAGAACTATATGCACAATCACCGTGGATAAGTGTCAGTGTAGCGCAGTGTTTTCCAATCCGATCCTCGGGGACCTACAGACAAACAAAAACGTGGACCTTCTGTGGGTGCCTGATGACTGGGCTGGGAAACACTGGTGTAGAGCACTTCTACTACAGACACTAAATCTACATTTCATATTGAATACCATCAGTGGGCCACCAGCATAGAAAACAGTCGATATAGATCAGCATGACTATACCATCACTACTTCATGTCACTGAGGTATATAATCGATACAGAACAGCATCGCTGATGACCTCATCACTTTAACAGCATCTGATGGAGTTATCTGATTTTCACCTCTGCAGGAAATTGGTCTTGCCTCTCTGGGAGCTCCTGATGAGTACATTGAGAAGCTTGCGACCGTGAGTATGAATGACCTTTAACATCCTCCTCCACCAAAGCTTCCCTGCTCCTGACAGCCTGCCTCGACCCGCAGGTGTACTGGTTCACAGTGGAGTTCGGTCTGTGCAAGCAAGATTCTGTGATCAAGGCCTACGGGGCTGGACTGCTGTCGTCATTTGGAGAGCTGCAAGTGAGCACCGGCTCTTGGGGGCAAAAGTGTGGATTTGGTCTCATTGTGTTGCAGGCTGGGTTGCAGGCTACTGTGTTCAGTATCTCAGGTCTTTGCACCAAGACTCACTGTGTGGTGTGGATGGAATACATCACACTGATGGTGTCGAGACGAACACGGAAGATAGAGTCCATTCACATAACCTAACTGACCCTTTCTGTTCAGAGAAAAATGTTACACATAGGAGGAATTTGAGAAGACATGTTGCTACGCAAAACGTAAATTCTCAGTGAAGCTTACTGACTCAGTTATGTGTCAGACTGCGATAAGGAAAAGGGTCATGTAGCATAGAAATTTCGGTAATCTAGCTTTGTAATATGCAAAAGAACCTTAAACGGTTTAATAAATTGATTTAGTTTATGTATTTGTTTAGCAACCAGAATCGCAAAATAAAGTATACATGTGCTTCGTCTATCAGTACTGCTTGACGGACAAACCACAACTGCTCCCATTTGAACCGGAGAAGACGAGCGTTCAGAAATATCCCATCACCGAGTTCCAGCCTTTGTACTTTGTGGCCGAGAGCTTTGAGGACGCCAAAGAGAAAGTCAGGTATATATAATTGCGCTTTAAATTTGTGCGGTACAAACTGGACAATTATAGCTGCAGTCATTTATACTAATAAGCGATCGCATCACTAAATATCACAGTAATTGTAGAGTACGACACCATCCATACTATCCATAGTATAGGGTGACCATGCATTACGTCTTTTCCCCCGACTTGTTTTCTCTTTGGAGACCTAAAAAATGTCTGCAATGCCCTGGATTTCTCTTTGTTTGACAGTAATATTTGATTTCTACAGCCAGAATACTTTCAGCTTGTATATTTGCGTTGCTTTGACGCGATTTGCGGTCTTTTTCCCAAAGCAAAATACGGTCACCCTACTATAGAAATTTATATAACCGTCCATCTCTTCACCTTTCATTACTCTCTTTACCTTTTGTGTCTTCCGGCTGCTCCCGCAGGAAGTTCGCCGCGACCATACCCAAGCCCTTTTCGCTGCGATACAACCCTTACACCCAGAGTATCGAGGTGCTGGACAGCATGCAGCAACTCCGCAACCTGGCAGAGAGCATCAACGGTGCGCACACAGCGAATGCCACGCACATAAATATACACAAGCTGATTCATTTAAAAACACACTACAGGGAATAGAATACGACTATAATTATTAGTCCTATTTACTATAATTTTCTTGGCATTATTATTATTAGTATTAGTGTTATTATTATTATTATTAGTGCTATCATTGCCTTTTTGGAAATGTCCGTAACATATTTGCCCTTTTCTCGTTTCAGGTGAGATGGGCGTCTTGTGTAATGCCTTTCGCAAAATGAAATGAAAATTTCTGTGACGTCCCTCAGCAGATCTCCGACTGTGGATTTTCGATCTCTGCAGTACTCAACCTACCGCTTATCTGTCAATCGCTAAAATGCTAGACAAACTGACCTGCAGGGCTTTTTCCGTGAATCTATGCTATAACCGACGTTATATAGCTCACACTTCTTAGGTAACCTCTTAAGAAATTTAGTTTGTTCCTCTCTTAACTTTACTTTTATGCCCTTAAATTCTGTAACGAATATAATCATAAATGCCAGTATAATACAGAACACCTTATTTTAAAATTTGTATAAGATTACAATCTAATGCATAGCATTATTTAATTTTATATGAAATGCAATATCATTTATAGGGATAGCCGTTTCGGAAAACACAGGGCTAAAAATATAATACTCACCAGTCAACAAGCAACGTGGCATTTATATTTTTTTAGTAAAAATATGGGTTGAAGGTGAGTAATCGCTGATAACATCGGATCATTTTCGCTTCTTGTCTGGAAAGACTTTAAAATAGTGCAATGTTGCTATTCGCATTTAATTCGAATTGATTCACCTTTTCTTCGCGCGCAGACGACAGTATGGCTGTTCTGGCACATAATAGCAGTAATTTTGTAAATCCAGCCGAGGTCTCTTTAGATCCTAAGGGTGCTCGAGATAGAGCTATCAGATATGATGGTTTGGAGGTACTCTGTATACTCTATTTCAGCGTGAAATTCTGCTTTTGGGGTGATGTAGGCCTGTCTATAACTCAGTCGACGATTTTAGAGCAGTTAGATTATGCAACACATAAACCTTTAGTTAAAATACCATTCGTGTTGAGTTATAAACTGGGCAATCCTGATATCAGAGTTTCAGAAAAACAGAAATTTTATATATCATTGTAGGCCTTTTTGAATTTCGTTTCCATAAAATGGCGTATATATAATTTGGGGATAATTAGTGTTTAGGTGAAAGCAACAATGGAAGATTTTAAATATTTGATTTTCTAGTCTTTAAATGGCATCAAACAGGTTTACAAATGGGAGGCTTATGTTTTAAATCACAAATCTTTATAGCTTGTATAATATTTGCATGAAATGTAATGCCATACAATAAAAAAAATCGAAATATTGTCATTGTGATCTTTCTTTTCCATTGTGATTTATAAAAATGAACACTTCTTAAAATCCACGATAATTTGACGTCACACTGAAATATATGCCCATTTTATAAAGTTACGTTTTAGGTGCGTCTCATGTTTGGTGATTGGCAATTCTTAATAGTGAGTTATTGTAAAATGATGTTGCTTTTATGGAGATAATTGAGCGACAAGATTATTATAGGATGCTGACGGTGCTTTATCAGTATAAATCATACATATACTGAAAGTGAAATTTTGAAAAGTCACCGTTTAATGCGCTATATGGAAATTTGGAACAGTTTCAGAACCGTGGAAACCAGGCAAGTACGTTCGGGGCTGATATGTTCATACCAGACCAATTCATTAAAATGTCTGTTGCATTAAGTTATAAGGCTTCTTCCATATATTCAGGGGTATCGTTTGGCCGATATGTATTTATTTCACATATGTATTTATTCAAGTTCAAATTCGACTTCAAGCTTATTTATAAAGCACATTTCAAACATCCGCAGTCGACCAAAATGCTCAACAATATGATTCGTGTGTCACATGCCAACACGACAATAAGACACAAATACATCCATCCATCCATTTTCCAAACCGCTTATCCTACTGGGTCGCGGGGGGGGTAGGGGGTCCGGAAGCAATGGGCACGAGGCGAAACAAATACATAATAACATAAATAGAAGGATGTGGCCCGATAAAAAAATAACCACATCGCCAAGAGCAAGTAACTCCTGGGATCTAAGCGGGGTCAAATGAAATGGAGCTGAAACAAACACATAAAATTAAATCTGGAGATGTAAATGAGTAATTCATAAACGAAATTTATAATTGGACAATTGTTACATGGATGACGAGAAGGCTTCCAAGCTGAATTAAAAGCAAAGGAATAAAAATATGCTTTGAGGTGAGATTTAAAAGATGACAACGTCATCTAAGGGGCTGCCTTACATGGAGGGGTAATTCGTTCCAGAGCTTGGGGGGCAAATGACTGCAAACGCCCGATCACTTCTTTGCTTCGGTTTAGATTTCGTAACTATACTAATGTAGGTGGTCCGCTGATCTCAGTAGTCTGCGTGGATGATAAGGTTGCAGGAGGTAAAAAATGTAAGATTGTGATATAAAAACAAATAATACAATTTAAAAATGTAAACTAATGCGAGCCTGTGTCAATTCTAAATAAATAATATACCCTCCCAGCATGAATTAATCGCGAGAAGTGAATATTATACTGCTGAAATTTGTTGAGTTTGTTTTTCCATAAATTCAAAACTAGACCTCAGCTAGTGCCATTCTATCAAAGGATTATTTTAATTTAAATCAAAGCTGTGTGGCAGCGCTGTGTCGTACAATATAATGACGCACTTAACCTGTAAATCACGCGTAATTTACGTAATTCATTTACATATATAGCTAAGAGGACCTAATAAATATCAGCTATCTAAGTAGCGGTACTGACAAGCAACAAGTTATTTTATTTTGGACAGACGTTTGTAAAGGCATGAAATAAAAGAAAAGCTTTCTCTTATTTCATGTTTTAAGGAGTTAAGGTATATCTGACTATCACCACTGAGTCTGCTTGTCATCGCTGCATTTATTGCTTGCATTATTTATAGGGAATATTAAAAGTCTGAGCAGCAACAGAAGCTCGATGAAGACCGAAAGTGGGGTTCAAAACGTTCCGTTTTCCGGTAGAAAACGGAGCCTCATAGAAGACGCCCGGAAAGAGCGTGAGAGCGGCGCCCCCTCCCCGGGTCCGTCGCGCTGCGCAGACAACTTTGTGTTCGAGGAAAAGGACGGCAAGGTGACCCTCAGCATCCTTTTCGCTCTCAACCACGAGAAAAATGCGGGCCTGTCCAAGACCACCAAGGTTTTCGAGGTATATGAGATAACTCGGCATTTTTCCTGCGTCCAGAACCGTACAACTGCCGCATCAGATGTTATAGAAATCTAACATTTTTATTGCCCAAAATGTGCTTTTCCACCCGTTTTTTCTTTAGACATTTGGAGCCAACATTCATCACATCGAAACTCGCCCGGCTCGTAAGTCGAAGAACGTGGAGGACCTTGAATTCTTCGTGAGGTGTGAAGTTCACAGTTCCGACACTGATGTCCTAATAAACTCCCTGAAAAAAGTCGCAGACGACGTGCGCACGATAGCAGAGGAAAAGGGTATTTATGCGTATATATTTGACTGCTATCATTATTATAATGATTATTAGCCAATTATAGCCACAATCATTGTTTAAGCATTTTTGTTCATTTATGCTACAAATAATTTCAGTACACGTTCCATTTAGATTTTCAAATACATTTTAACTTGCATGTTTTTATTTGTTCTTTAGTTCCCTGGTTTCCACGGAAGATTTGGGATCTTGATAAATGTAATCACTTAATTACAAAATATGATCCGGATCTAGACCAGGAGCACCCTGTACGTATATCTAACCGTTTTAAATGTGATAAATTCATTCATATAAACATATATTATTAACTCATTGATGCTAAACCTTTAGAATTTTTGGAATGTATTGGAGAACTAATAGGCTATTAAATTCCTAATTATTTCTGTTGTAAACACGCTGAGTTTTTTTCCCTTCTTGAAATCAGGGTTATAACGATCCAGAATACAGAAAAAGAAGGGCCGCCATTTCTGAACTGGCTTTTTCCTACAAACAGTAAGTTTGCGTTAGGATTGGTTTTAATGCGCGAAAGCTACATGAACTATAACCTAACTGCAAATTCATAAAAAATATCGATACTGTGTTTTTATACCGATAAATTTTAGTGAACTTGGAGACTCGGTCTTTAAACTGCAGTTTACAATTTAAATCGTATAATTGTTAGCTGCACCGTCCCCATGCATTGCTTAATTGCTATTTATCTATATGTTGTTTGTTTGCTCGGTGTTTCACATATTTTTACTCCTTATATTTAGGGGAGAGCCGTTACCCAGGGTGGAGTACACTCTAGAGGAAGTCGCCACTTGGTCCGTTTTCGTATTATGATGGTTAAGTCTAACAAGATGTTGCTAATGCTAATCAGATGATGATGATGACGATTGTGCTAATGATGGTCATTTTGACGGTAGTGCCAGTCATTTTTGGCAATGGTAATCATATTAAATTAATAATGATTACACTGATCACAATATCGGAGATGATGATTTTGATGATGCCCATTAATGGTTCCTATGCCCCTGACCACAATTATAAAAATTGTAATGACAATGATGACAATTGTAGCGGTTAAAACACTAATGTAAATCATAATGATATGAATATTATTGAGTATTTATGAAGTGGTGCTGGTCACAGTAATGCTTCTCGACAGGAAGGAGGTGTACCGCACTCTGAGCGGCATTTACCCCATGCATGCGTGCAGGCAGCACCTGGAGAACCTGCAGGAGCTAGAGAAGCAGTGTGGATATGGAGAGAGCAGCATCCCACAGCTGAGAGAGGTTTCTGACTTCCTCAGAGGTACCTTCACCCCTCTCGGGATAGAGAACTCGACCCTGGACTTGCGCACTTCCCAGCCACAGGAAGATTACAATATCTCCAAGACCTCTACTGTGCTTGAAGTAGTCCGCCTATTTAGTAGGTCATTCCACAGGATCCTCACCCATGGGCATAAATTATGGGGGGTTATAATCCCCCCAATAATCAAAACCAGCCAGTACAACCACATGGACCCCTTAAATGGGTAGAGACCTCAGCCCCACCAATGCTCAACCTAAAACTTACCCTTGACCTCACCTATACTGACTATCAACCAGTAATTGTGATCTTCTTCTTAAAATAATTTCCCATATCATTTAGTGATGCCCATTTTATTAGGAAGTGTGACTTTGCATAATAACCAGATGACCAGACGATGTAGCTACACAATGCTTGTACGCAATTCGAAGTGTTTTTTTTTTTTATTCAGCGTCCCGAATATGCGTCTCCTTGTGATGATGTCACTGCCCGTGGTCTCAGGTTTATGATGTCTCTGCAGAGAGGACGGGGTTCCAGCTCCGGCCAGTTGCCGGTCTGCTGTCTGCCAGAGATTTTCTGGCCAGCCTGGCATTCAGAGTGTTTCAGTGCACGCAGTACATCCGCCATTCATCCACCCCGATGCACTCCCCGGAACCGTACGTTTACTGTTATTATTATCGTAATTGTTATAAGCAGTGGTGGCATATTAAAAAATACAAGTAGTTAGTATAGTTTAGTTCGCTCAAGCGTTATGTCTTTACTCATTGTCTAATCTGCACAACCTTTTTGTAATTGCAGAGGTGGAGATTTCTGGTCCAGAGAGTACAAATCTAGACCAAGATTTTGTTTCGACCAACCAGCTGAGTACTCTGTGACTGTGACTCTTTATGCTCAACTGATTGGTTGAAACAAAATGATGGTCTGTATTTGCTTTCTATGGACCTGAAATTTCCTGCATTTGCCTTTGAATTTGTGCTGACGGTTGCTTTAAGACGCTGTTCTCTGCCCGCAGAGATTGCTGTCATGAGTTATTAGGCCACGTCCCCATGCTGGCTGATAAAGAATTTGCTCAGTTTTCCCAGGTAAAATATTTATATACTAATTGAAGGTTTCAGTGGTAATGAATGCTGGACAAAAGTAACTTTGAGATTGAGAACATTGTTTTTCTTTCCCAGGAAATTGGTCTCGCTTCTTTGGGAGCTTCTGATGAGGACATTGAAAAACTGTCAACAGTGAGTCACGTAGTTTTTTAACAAATATTGGCAGTGATGAAGTCCGTATAGGCAAAGCATGGCCGCCATTAAATCTGAGGGGGACGTGTCCTCCACACATTTCATAATTATTGGTTTGGACCCCCCCCTGTTATGCGCCGGGATCAGGTGAGCAGGCGAGACGCGGGGAAGGAGGAAGCAGGCATGCGAGGTTGAGGGAAACGAAGGTTTATTGGGGGAGACAGGGATGACAGCGACTGACATCAATGACGGATCTGGGGAATACGGACTTAGATGTGGACTAAATACACCAGACAAGCCGAAATGACAGGAAACAGCTGGGCACAATCGGGGAAGCACATGTGGATGGTCAGGGGGCGTGGCACACACGAGGGCTGGATGCGCAGGTAATGACACCCCCCCACATTTAACATAAAATATTAGTTTTATGCCTGTGTGTCCCTCCCACATTCAAAATGCTTCTGACGCCCCTGAGGCAAACAGTGGACTGTTTAATGCAGGGCTCCCCCATTCCGGGCCTGGAGGGCCAGTCTGCCACACGTTGTACAGATTATCTTGCTCAGATATCAGCTAATTACCAGTTTTATTAGGTGTGTTTCAGCAGGGAAATCTGCAAACTGTGTTGCAGACTGGCCCTCCAGGACTGGAATGGGGGAGCCCTGGTTTAGCGGGTCTGTGTGAGGCTTGGTAAAACCCTAGGAGTTTGTTAGACAGACAAACACTACGTGTTACTGCCCTCTAGTGCCAGTACTAGAGTAACCTCTAGTAAAGTCACCTTCTGGTTTATACTTAAAAGACGTTAAAGTCTTTATTGATCCTGGGGGCTTGGGGGGAATTTTTAATGTCCAGCAGCAGAACAGAATAAATCACTCCCAGAACAATAGTTAATAATAATAAGTAATAACCAGTAAGCACTTAGTACGGTGGTGACATAATGGCTTAGCAGGTAGCAGATTGAATCAGTCTCAGCCTTGTGTTTGGAGTCGGCATTTTCTTCTCAATCCATGTGAGTTTGCTCCATGCATTTATGCTAATTTGCATCTATAAATAGTGTGTATGTGCCCTGCAGTGGACTGGCATCCTGTCCATTGCATGTACCCCAGTTATGTGGTGACTGGAATATGAGTTGGAGCATGAATGTATTGTATAGTATAGTATAGTATAGTGTAGTATAGTATAGTATAGTATAGTGTAGGCGGTACAAGTGAAGTACAAAATCCATCTATCTTTTAAGCACATGCCCTAGTTATGGCTATAGGAGGGATGCATGGAGCCCCGGGTGGCATGCATGTCCTTCACAGGGCAGGTAATGCGTGCATGTCCTTCACAGGGCAGGTAATGCGTGCATGTCCTTCACAGGGCAGGTAATGCGTGCATGTCCTTCACAGGGCAGGTAATGCATGCGTGTCCTTCACAGGGCAGGTAATGCATGCGTGTCCTTCACAGGGCAGGTAATGCGTGCATGTCCTTCACAGGGCAGGTAATGCGTGCATGTCCTTCACAGGGCAGGTAATGCATGCGTGTCCTTCACAGGGCAGGTAATGCGTGCATGTCCTTCACAGGGCAGGTAATGCGTGCATGTCCTTCACAGGGCAGGTAATGCGTGCATGTCCTTCACAGGGCAGGTAATGCGTGCATGTCCTTCACAGAGCGCGTACATACATGCACCCACATACAGAAAACATCAGCAGTGGCCACTTATCAATTAGCTTAGCTGCCTGTCTTTGATCTGTGAGAGGAATGTCCAGTCCTGGAGGTATGAGGTAACATGAATAAGTACCGGGCCATGAACCCCCCCTGAAAAAAGCTGAAGGGGTGTAACCCAGGGCAGATGGAGCAAAACAGATAGAGAGCTTAATTAGCGTCCTTGTAACAAGTCATTATGTAATAATGCTGCATTATGTAAGAACTCAGTAGAATGTAACTAATTGAATAATAACAACAATAATAATAGGGTAATGTAGCAATATAAAATTATCATGTAGTCTGTCTATTTGTAAGCTTTTGTTGAGTTATTACGTAATGCGATGCAACAGTCCTCCAAGCCTGGGGGGTGGGGGTGTGGTGGACTGAGAGCATTGAAAAAAGAAGCAGCTGAAGACCTCAGCTGTGCATTTTCAGGAGATGAGCTGCTGGCTGAAGGTGCTCCTCAAGCCCCTTAAATGATGGACCTCATTCAGAAGTAGAACAGTTTGGACAACATTTTTCACTTCCTCAATACCATTCGCGAAGAAGTGATACTATCTCTCCCCCAGCACCTCCAGGAAAAAAGTGAAGAACATGACAATGGCTACACTGGATTCATAAAGCATGCCTAGGGAGACAGTCCTCCATATCAGAGAGGGCCTGACATTTAGTGCTTCCCTCTATGTCCCAGGTTCGCCCTGCAGTCATTCGTATGTGTCCATGGTCTTGATGCAGTATAATATGCTGTTTTCTATGTGCATTTTTGCATTTCTGCCTTGGATGCGTCCTGTGTCGTCATTTTCATGCTGGTGCGATTTGCTGTACTTCTGCCTCCCAGCTGTACTGGTTCACGGTGGAGTTCGGCCTCTGCAAACAGAATGGGGCTATAAAGGCGTTTGGAGCCGGCCTTCTGTCCTCCTACGGGGAGCTCGAGGTGAGATACCGACATCTATCATATCATTAACATGCAGTGTTTGCTTGTCTTTTTCTGCCAATGGGCAGCCCTGGCACTAAATATCTCCTGCTTACCATTGGCAGGAGTGGAGAACCTGATCCATGACCCTCTGTTATTGGCTGATTGAGAGGTCATCCCAAAAACCAGCACTCACGCCGGCTCTCCATGGGTCAGGTTCCCCACCTCTGGCCTTTGGCTAATATAAGACATATTGTTCAGCAGAATTACCTATTGTGGTCTTACTGACAAACTTATTGGTGAGTTTATTGATTCTTAGTCCATTTATGAAAATGTGTGGCTTAATGGGTCAGGATGTTGTGTTTGTGACCAGAAGGTTGTTGGTTCAAACCCCGGGGTCGGCACAGTGATGTCACCATTGGGCCCTTGAGCGCGGCCCTTAACTGCAAATTGCTCCTGGGACTGCCTGACCCTGCTTTTGTAAAATATATGTTGGTTTGGATAAAAGCATCTGTTAAAAAAAGTCAGAGTTCCTCCCTGCTGCACCCCTGACTAGCACTCTCTTATGCCCACAGTACGCCCTCTCCAATGAGCCAGAGTACAGGCCCTTTACGCCTGAGGAGTGTGCAGTCCAGCCGTACCAGGACCAGACGTACCAGCCCGTCTACTTCGTGTCAGAGAGCTTCGAGGACGCCAAGATGAAGCTCCGGTGAGGGCAGATGGACACCTGTGTGCACAGGCGACTCTAGTCTTTTCTCCTAGGGGGTGCAAAGTGAGAGAGCACAACCAGTCATTCATCTCGATAAATACATTTGTAATAAAACAATACTCTTGCAATAAATTATTATTACACAATGATATGACTAACACAAGCCACATTTTCAAATATAACTTTATAATGTCATTTAATTACAGACACTCGAGTTACGTTCTGAATGGCTGTTCGTGACTTGACATATTCGTAAGTCATTATTCAGTGGGGCAGCGTGTGGCTCAGCTGGTATGCCTGTAATCAGAAGGTCGTTGGTTCAAACCCAGCCTCAGCACATCTGATGGTCCTTGAGCAAGGCTCCTGGTTAACCCCCATGGTGGCTGTCCTTCACGGGCAACTTACTCTACAAAAAGAGCAAGTTGAGGGAGGCATAAAAGACAATTTCCCCACAAGGATCAATAGAGTGTTTATTATTATTAACATCATTTTAAGGGTATACGCAAGTACTAAGAACTAGTATGCTGGGAGTTCGCATGCTACGCTGCTGAGCGGCGGGAGTAACAGCCAGAAGTCGTGCCAGGCGGAATTGGCGCACAGGAAAAAAAATTGTTACGGACAGGAAACAGGAGTCCAATGAACATAATTTGGACTTACAGTCCTCTTCATTCGTATGTCTGAAAGTTTGGAAGTTGAAAGTTCGTAAATAGAGAAGTGTCTGTATATTGAACTTAATATGTTCAAATAGCATTTTCATCTGACCAGTAGGGGGTGCAATTTCACCTCCTACATCCCCACTAAAAGCACCTATGCCTGTGTGGTTGGGTGTGTTTTGCCATGTTTTCTATTTATGTTTGTGTGTTTGTATGCAAATCATGTAGCTAAACATCTTAGTGTGCTTATGATGGGATGCACATGATAGCCTGTCCAGTGAAAACATGCATACATGTCAGTTCAGGGCCTCCTGTCCCCCCCCTACTATTACATAGTAATAGTTAGTGGCCAACAGTGGCCCCTAAACCTGCAGGCATGCACAGATCTGTCTGCTAACTAAGCTGTTTGTCCTGCAGTCAGTTCTCGTCAACAATCCACAAGGCCTACTCTGTCCGCTACGACCCCTTCACTTGCACCGTGGAGGTCCTAGACCAGCCCAGAAAGATCCAGGAGGCCTTGAAGCAGATGAGGGAGGAGCTGAAGATCCTGCACTGTGCCCTGGGTAAACTGGGCTAAGGGAGACCACCAACCTGGGAAATGTATGTTTCAAGTCAGCAATGATCAGCTGCCACAGATGTTCCTTGTGAGATATAAGTTCCTGTGTAGTATGTCGAGCCTTAACTAGTCAGTGGTGGCATGGTCATGCTTTACACACACGTTACACGCCTGGCATGGTCATGCTTTACACACACGTTACACGCCTGGCATGGTCATGCTTTACACACACGTTACACGCCTGGCATGGTCATGCTTTACACACACGCTACACACCCGGCATGGTCATGCTTTACACACACGTTACACGCCCAGCATGGTCATGCTTTACACACACGTTACACCCCCAGCATGGTCATGCTTTACACACACGTTACACCCCTGGCATGGTCATGCTTTACACACACGCTTGGCATAGTCAAGCTTTACACACACGTTACACCCCTGGCATGGTCATGCTTTACACACACGCTACACACCTGGCATGGTCATGCTTTACACACACGCTTGGCATAGTCAAGCTTTACAGACACGCTACACACCTAGCATAGTCACGCTTTACACACACGCTACACGCCTGTACATGCCACGGAAAAATATTTATGAATTAAAAGAAATGCTCTGATGAAATTCCTTTCTGTTTGACTTTCTTCATCCATCCATCCCTCCATCTGTCCATCTTCCGATTGCTAATCCTGGTTCGGGTTATGGGAGAGGCACCAGGGGTACACCCCGGACAGGACGGCTTTCTCCATCTTTTCTGAAAGATCACTTACTACAGTATTTTTGTTCTCTCTGTGTCCACCTTTAGTATGTGAATTTCTGCATTTGGTAAAAATAATTCTTCCTTTTTTTTGCACATGCTAGCATTTGCATGTGTGTGTGACAGAGAAAGGGAGTGTTATCTTTTTTGCGCCTCAACGGTAAACAAAGTATTATTTCGCAGATGGACCCCCCCCCCCCCCCCGCCCCCACCTAGCTTATCCATGTTTTACAGCATTTAGCAGGTCCACTGGAACCTCTAACAGGACTTCACCCTGACATGGTGCTTGTGACCAGTCGTTTTTCTGTAAGATCACAGAAAAACATGCTTTATGATCTCTATCAAACATTCCCCTTTGGAGAAGAAAGACTAGACATAAACAGTCATTAACCTGATATCCAGCTAAATATACATCAGGAGGATTTTAGTCAAATTGAGCCAATCCTTTGACATCCATTCCCTCACACCTGGCATCATTAAGCTCTTCGATTCATTCCTCTTCAAGCAGACTTACTTACAGAACATGCAAGTTTTCAAAATGTTCAGTCAATGGCTGAAGGACAGAGGATTTAACTGGTCGACTGAACAGTGCCATGTGAAAGTAAAAAGAAACTGAAGCAACAGTTTATACGATTAAGAGATGTTCATAGCCCAGAACACAGGTCCTTCTTCCTGTGTTTACTGCATAGCCCAGAACACAGGTCCTTCTTCCTGTATTTACTGCATAGCTCAGAACACAGGTCCTTCTTCCTGTATTTACTGCATAGCCCAGGACACGGGGCCTCCTTCCTGCATTTACTAAATAGCCCAGTGCACAGGACCTTCCTCCTGTATTTCCTGCATAGCCCAGGACATGGGACCTTATTCCTGTAATTACCACATAGCCCAGGACACGGGACGTCCTTCCTATATTTACTACATAGCCCAGGACAACACAAGACCTCCTTGTATTTACTGCACATGAGTTTGGGTGGTGCAAGTGCTGTACTCGAACGAGTGTCACTGACAACACAGATCCATTTGATGCTGATGACCCACCTTCAGTTGAACAGAAAACTAAAATGCCTCCCCGAAGATGCTTTTGTTAGAAATGGGGAGGAATAATAGGCAAAAGTGGTAACTGTGTATCAAAAGGCAAATATCGCTGTCTAATTTAGCAGGTTGGTATATCTGCCACCAGAGGGAGCTCGTGGGTTACAGCAGAGTTGCAATATTGATCAAGACAGATACTTGATGACTCATATTTCTAAGAAAACCTCCTTCTTCTCCTCATTTTAAGTCTCCGTAAAAGATGTTACTATGCGGCCTTGGAAACCGCTTTCTGCACACTCCGGTTAATTTGGTCGCGCTTGACGTTGATTCCTTCTCCGCACGCAAATGTTTCAACTCCCACTTGCATGCTGGGTTTGTGGGGAGGGGGGGTGGGTGCTGTTCAACTGGACTGGACAATGTGAACAAACCGGGAACCTGGTGTACGCATGCAGCGCTGCCGTAGAGGTCAAACACATAAAGCGTGTTTAGACACTTTCCCATAATTTCAGTGAGAGTATTGGCCAGTTGGCCATCCTTATGTATACACTTTGGGGGACTGGACTATAACACTCGGAACATGGGTCATACGTGCATAAAGGCACGTTCAAAGCCGCAGGTCAAAGGTCCCATGCTGCTTGTTTGTTTGTCTTAGTGCTGCCCTGTCCCGGCTCGTTCTGGGTACTGGCTGCCCTCCGACTCGTCAGTCACGCAGCCGGGTGACTGAACCTTGGGGCTGGTGTCACTCACGCAGGCCCAGCCACCAGGAACCCACTCCAGCTCCCCCCTTCTCCGAAAAGCCTAATTCTTGCAGGCTCTTCCACCACCTAGTGGGATCTGACTTCAGAGAATCCCAATTCCCAGTTTTCTGAGATCTTCGTAGAAGAGGATTCAGCCCTGGATCAGACCCTGTGCCCCAGTCAGACTCCTCCAGTGTCAAAGTGCCCCAGGATGCACACAGAGTGCTGTGTCTTTGACATAAAATGTGCACAGGCAGACAGAAGGGAGACGAAATTCAGCCATACTGTCCAATTACAAGAGCAACTCCACTGTTAAGCATGAAATTAGGATTAAGTCTGACCACTTGCTCTGGGGAAATGTAGTCATGCAAACCATGGGAGATACCGGAGGTGTTTTACCTATGCTGAGATGAGCAGACAGGAGGGGATTACCAAGAAACACACCGCAGCCAAGGGGAAGCAGGCGGCTGAGTGGATCACACACATGTATGCGTTTTCCCTGTATGTCTGTGTTTGTCAGGGATGAGCTACATATAAAAAAAGTTGATTCCAGATGTACATATGCTTATGCTACGTGGCCTGTGTGCAGGCCTGCCTGTAGGGGGAGCTGTGCTGCATAAGGGAGGGGGGATTGGCAGACACCGCGTGCCTTCGCATGACTAACGGCTTTTCCTGCTGACCGGCAGAGCAGCGTGCTGGCAGTGGCGAGCTCACACACCCCCCTGACCCGCAGACAACCCCACGCCCGCTTGGCTCGGTGAAGCGGGGAAGTGCCGGGAGCCATCATTCTAGGAAAAACACCAAAGCTGGCTTTGTGTGGTTGTGTGTGTGTGTGTGTGTGTGTGTGCGCGCGCGCACACGTCCCCCCATGGCTTGTCTTGCGTGAGCATTTTCCTGCTTGTGGACACACCTCACCTGAATGTTTACCCCGAGCCTGGAGTTAGCGTTAACGATATATCCAGCAAAAACAAGGTTAACCTCAGAATTATCTTGTCATGTATACAATTTGCCATGCGGTACATACAAAATAATACTTTATTGATTTGTTTTTTTTTTTTTTATGAACAAAGACATTATACGACAGGTTATTCTACATTTCCGTCAGCCAAAAGGACAGCTTCCTGTCTCCCCCAATCACGCAGAGTGGGAGGGTTCTATGCCAACTTAGCCCCGCCCCAACCACTGAGGAGCCAATCATCACAGGCTGAAAAACAGATGAGAAAGGTGTTAAAACAGTTAAGTCAAACATACAGTACACATATGCAGCAATGTGTCATTAAAAGGCAATTAACCTGTGGGTGACCCAAGTGATGCACCAGCAGCTGGCTGTTGATCTTTCCAGGGCATCCCGTGGTGGCAAATAGATTCTCATTGGCCTTGGACCACCTGAGGGAGAACAATGACCAAGCATGTGGAGCTGTAAGGCAGAAGTGTTTAATGATCTTGTCTGCATGTGATCACATCCATTCTTTACAGAAGACCTGAAAGAAACAGAAAGGATCCTTTACCTAAAGAGTCGGGCCTTGTCAACATGGGCCGGCCTCTTCTCTTGGGGGTAACTGTGGAATAAAAAGGCAAATGATCATTTGTACCAATGACAATTCGGCACAGCTGTCACCAACAGCCAATCAGTCACTCCCACACATCATCAAGTTCCCACTGCCAATCGTGATTTCTAAAACTGCACAGTTACCTGGAGCGGGTGATGTCCCAGATGACCCAGTCGTTACCGACCACAGCTCCCACCTTGATAGTGTTGGTGAGGCACCAGTCAGCAGACATGAGAGGAGTGTGCCCACTGTCCAGGGAGAGAATGGCTTGCTGGTTAAGCAGGTCGTAGAAGCGCACCACCCCACTCTTCTCTGCCACCATCAACTGGAAAAGATGAACGGAAAACAGCCTGAGATGGAGAATGTGGGCAGCAATAAGGAGATGATCGAAATGAAGCTCATAGCAATAATCACACAGCATAAGATGGGGAGAAGGAAGAAGGCAGGGAGAGAGGAGGATGATGAGAAAGGGGAGAAGGGAGATGGCAGGGAGAGAGGAGGATAAAGAGGGCAGGGAGAGAGGAAGATGATGGAAAGGGGGAGAAGGAAGAGGGTAGGGAGAGAGGAGGATGATGGAAAGGGGGAGAAGGAAGAGGGTAGGGAGAGAGGAGGATGATGGGAAAGGGGAGAAGGTAGGGAGAGAGGAGGATGATGGGAAAGGGGGAGAAGGAAGAGGGAAGGGAGAGGAGAGGATGGTGGGAAAGGGGAGAAGGTAGGGAGAGAGGAGGATGATGAGAAAGGGGAGAAGGGAGATGGCAGGGAGAGAGGAGGATAAAGAGGGCAGGGAGAGAGGAGGATGATGGAAAGGGGGAGAAGGAAGAGGGTAGGGAGAGAGGAGGATGATGGGAAAGGGGAGAAGATAGAGGGTAGGGAGAGAGGAGGATGATGGGGAAAGGGGAGAAGGTAGGGAGAGAAGAGGATGATGGAAAGGGGGAGAAGATAGAGGGTAGGGAGAGAGGAGGATGATGGGGAAAGGGGAGAAGGTAGGGAGAGAAGAGGATGATGGAAAGGGGGAGAAGATAGAGGGTAGGGAGAGAGGAGGATGATGAGAAAGGGGAGAAGGGAGATGGCAGGGAGAGAGGAGGATGATGGCAAAGGGGAGAAGGGAGATGGCAGGGAGAGAGGAGGATAAAGAGGGCAGGGAGAGAGGAAGATGATGGAAAGGGGGAGAAGGAAGAGGGTAGGGAGAGAGGAGGATGATGGAAAGGGGGAGAAGGAAGAGGGTAGGGAGAGAGGAGGATGATGGGAAAGGGGAGAAGGTAGGGAGAGAGGAGGATGATGGGAAAGGGGGAGAAGGAAGAGGGAAGGGAGAGGAGAGGATGGTGGGAAAGGGGAGAAGGTAGGGAGAGAGGAGGATGATGGAAAGGGGGAGAAGGAAGAGGGTAGGGAGAGAGGAGGATGATGGGAAAGGGGAGAAGGTAGGGAGAGAGGAGGACGGTGGGAAAGGGGAGAAGAGAGAGGGCAGGGAGAGAAGAGGATAAAGAGGGCAGGGAGAGAGGAGGATGATGGAAAGGGGGAGAAGGAAGAGGATAGGGAGAGAGGAGGATGGTGGGAAAGGGGAGAAGAGAGAGGGCAGGGAGAGAAGAGGATAAAGAGGGCAGGGAGAGGAGGATGACGGAAAGGGGGAGAAGGAAGAGGGTAGGGAGAGAGGAGGATGGTGGGAAAGGGGAGAAGAGAGAGGGCAGGGAGAGAAGAGGATAAAGAGGGCAGGGAGAGGAGGACGATGGAAAGGGGGAGAAGGAAGGGGGTAGGGAGAGAGGAGGATGGTGGGAAAGGGGAGAAGAGAGAGGGCAGGGAGAGAGGAGGATAAAGAGGGCAGGGAGAGAGGAAGATGATGGAAAGGGGGAGAAGGAAGAGGGTAGGGAGAGAAGAGGATGATGGGAAAGGGGAGAAGGTAGGGAGAGAGGAGGATAAAGAGGGCAGGGAGAGGAGGATGTTGGAAAGGGGGAGAAGGTAGGGAGAGAGGAGGATAAAGAGGGCAGGGAGAGAGGAGGATGATGGGAAAGGGGGAGAAGGAAGAGGGTAGGGAGAGAGGAGGATGATGGGAAAGGGGGAGAAGGAAGAGGGTAGGGAGAGAGGAGGATGATGGGAAAGGGGGAGAAGGAAGAGGGCAGGGAGAGAAGAGGATGGAGGGAAAGGGGAGAAGGTAGGGAGAGAGGAGGATGATGAGAAAGGGGAGAAGGGAGATGGCAGGGAGAGAGGAGGATAAAGAGGTCAGGGAGAGAGGAGGATGATGGAAAGGGGGAGAAGGAAGAGGGTAGGGAGAGAAGAGGATGATGGGAAAGGGGAGAAGGTAGGGAGAGAGGAGGACGGTGGGAAAGGGGAGAAGAGAGAGGGCAGGAAGAGAAGAGGATAAAGCGGGCAGGGAGAGGAGGACGATGGAAAGGGGGAGAAGGAAGGGGGTAGGGAGAGAGGAGGATGGTGGGAAAGGGGAGAAGAGAGAGGGCAGGGAGAGAGGAGGATAAAGAGGGCAGGGAGAGGAGGATGTTGGAAAGGGGGAGAAGGTAGGGAGAGAGGAGGATAAAGAGGGCAGGGAGAGAGGAAGATGATGGAAAGGGGGAGAAGGAAGAGGGTAGGGAGAGAAGAGGATGATGGGAAAGGGGAGAAGGTAGGGAGAGAGGAGGATAAAGAGGGCAGGGAGAGGAGGATGTTGGAAAGGGGGAGAAGGTAGGGAGAGAGGAGGATAAAGAGGGCAGGGAGAGAGGAGGATGATGGGAAAGGGGGAGAAGGAAGAGGGTAGGGAGAGAGGAGGATGATGGGAAAGGGGGAGAAGGAAGAGGGCAGGGAGAGAGGAGGATGATGGGAAAGGGGGAGAAGGAAGAGGGCAGGGAGAGAAGAGGATGGAGGGAAAGGGGAGAAGGTAGGGAGAGAGGAGGATGATGAGAAAGGGGAGAAGGGAGATGGCAGGGAGAGAGGAGGATAAAGAGGGCAGGGAGAGAGGAGGATAAAGAGGGCAGGGAGAGAGGAGGATGATGGAAAGGGGGAGAAGGGAGAGGGCAGGGAGAGAAGAGGATGGTGGGAAAGGGGAGAAGAGAGAGGGCAGGGAGAGGAGGATGATGGAAAGGGGGAGAAGGAAGAGGGTAGGGAGAGAGGAGGATGATGGAAAGAGGGAAAATGAAGAAGGAAGGGTGAAGAAATGCATGATGAGAGGAGACAGTCACCTTGTAGACCTCCTCTGGGTGCCAGCACACACTCATCCCTGGGGAGCGCAGGAGGAACGAGGCCGTCTGGTTTCCTTCCAGATCCCAGAGTCTGAGGACCAGTGGAAGATGGCAGACAGGTCAGAAAGAGGGGAGGCTCAGAGGTACGTTTCCTCTGTGGGTAGGAGGATGGAGCTTGTCGGCGGGTCTCAGAACGACATCGATCTGCACCTGCGCTCAGGTGAGAAGATCCACATGATAGCCATTCCAGCTCCTTCAGATTTTACGGAACCGTCTCAGACTTGAGAAGCAAAAGAACGCGGACCCACGTTCCGAACTGATTCACTAGTGAATGCCCGTCTTGCACTACGGTCTTTGACTGTTGCACTCCAGCGAGACTGCAATGAGCTTCGGGCCGGCTGATAATGGCCGCCCACTTTTAATCAAATCCAACATAAATTATATAAATACAGATGGCGAAGCCGTCAGAAAGCACAACACAAATCAAATGAAAAGAAAAGCGAACCGAGATTGAATTAGCCGTATGGATAGAGACCGGGGGGGGGGGGGCGGCTGGTGGTCTGGCAACACAAAGCTAAAAATAGCCTCGAGAGACAAGATGGCATCACAAGGCAGGGCCCGTCGCCGGTGCGGCGGAAGTGTGCGGTGATGTGAACAGCTGACGGCACAGAAAACGAAGGATTATTGAGATTAACAAAGACTAAAAATAACGACAGCCAATCAGAGAGGCACTTTCGCACCCCCTGCACTCGATAGCCAGGTTTTCGGACGCTTTAATGGCCCCGGCCCCCGGTCATACTTTCCAGAATGTTCCATGCAGTTCCAAGCTCCGCAGTGCCAGCTAGACCCTCCATCTAGCTTTGGGAGGGCCGAGCCATCCCCTGAACTCTCCATGCCTCCAGTCCCCACCCCTCCCAAAAAAAAAAAAAAAAAAAAAGGATTTTCTCTTAATCTGATGTCTTGGAAGAGTACTGGGCTGTTTGGTGGGGGGAGTCTAGGATGTGCTTTTCAGAAGTCTACGCAGAGACATAAATCAAACCGTGACAAGGAAATCTTCCAGGGAAAGTAGGATTAAAAAAAAAAAAGAAAAACTCTGAATGTTCACCACATCAGACGGCTCCGACCGCATGTGACCGCGGTGCATCCACGTGCCGAGCCCAAGGGGCTGCCGAACAAGCCGCGGGGCTTCTGGGGATTCTGGGAAAAAACAAGCCTCTGGCTAATTGGGAGTGATCTCCAGAGCATGTAGTGATTAGGCGGAGGGCTGCTTCCAATGAGGCCCGCGGGCGGCATCCCAGAGCGCATGGAAACGCCGGCCTTCTAATCCCGGGTTTCTGCCGCCGGGCACCGTGAGCTGGATGGGCCTCCCGTAAACAACCGCGCTTCCATCGAAGAGAGAGACCCAGAAACATCTCATGGCACAGTCTTGCATTTTAAATGGCTCCCGACATGGCTGTTAAGACAAAGAGGAGAATCACACACGCTGGAAAAAGGTGAGTGGTGTATTCTCTCATAATCAGACACACACACACACACAGGAAGCAAACACATTTAACCTAAGCCTACACTCCGGGACACTGTCACTCCCGCTGACAAAGACAAAGCCGAGACCCCTGTCCTCCAGACCTTCACACAGCTGCCATAAAAGAACACACCCCCCCCCTCCCCATACCACCAGAGATGGATGGTGGGGCAGTAGATGCAGACCACCGAAGCAGGCCTTGGCTATAACTCATGCATGGCCATCATTGAGTGCGGCTTACGCACAGAATACAGCCGGCATCCAGGATACCGAGAGAGGAAACAGGCTGCGAGAGTGTTGGGATTGCAGAACGCTTTTTTTCCAAAAGCGGAGGACGTGGGAATTTGTTCAATAAGCCGTATTACCCGCCGACGGACCCGAGAGCACAAGATTAATAATATTTATTATCCATCATGCAGTGCAAACAGTGACCATGTGCACTGGGAAGCCATTCATCATCTTTAACGTTAAGCAACGTGATTGGCCAAACATCCATCGTCTTTAACAATAATAATTTTCATTGGACCAGCTTTCTACCTCCTCCAACAAATCACCCTTCTGTCATGCAACCCAGAAAAAAAATGTCAGCAGGAAAAAAACAAATGGGACTGCTAACCAGTCACCTCTCTGTCTCGGGGAAGACCAATCAGACATCAGCTGCATAGGGAGAACCAATCAGGTTCTTGTTGCTGAATCAGAGGAACCAAAGAGCTTGAGTAAGCAGCAGTGTATATGTGAGATCGACACTCCGTGGCCTCTTTCGACATCTGAGCGCTGTCTAGGAACTGATGAAGTGACTCTCTCACATCCAGTAAACTCTCAAGACAAAGAGCCCTTCTTGGGAAGCAAAGCTGAGAAGCACAGCCAGGTTTGTGCCGGGGTCTTGATGCGGGTGGGGGGGCTGTGTGATGTGTGTGGCGGAGGAAGCAGCTGGGGTACCGATCTGACTCCGCCCATCAGCGGGGGACCATGTGTGGGAGGATACTGACCCAAGCACACTGCAGCTGGCTCAGCCCGCCTCCCCCCTCCCGCTCCATCCTTGTCCGCTCTACCAAACTTGCTGAACTTCAGAGTCTTCTTACACCAACCCACTTCCAGAATGCTCCATCCCGGCTCCCCACCACAAAAGCGAAAGTAAAGTGAATGTGATTCATTGTCATTGTTGACACACAACAGCACACAGTGCACAACAACAAAATGTGTAAATGTGTCCTCTGCGTTTAACCCATATGAGACACAGCAGGGGGCAGCTAATTCAGAGCCCAGGGAGCAGCGCTTGGGGGCGGCACCTTGCTAGTCGGAGACAAGTGACCTCCGAATAACAAGTGTGCTTCCTAACCATTAGCAGGATCTCCTGAGAGCAGCGTCACACTTCAGACACGTCAGGCTCCGCCTTCTCATGCACACCTACAGCTCACATTCACATAAAACGGCTCTGGTCTCCCACATGCTCCTTCGCCTTTCTTCTGTTTTTCCTGGCCACACTACAGAAACTCCCCCATGACACCTCCCCTAATTCTCCTGGACTTTCCTGGGAACTCCACACTTCCCGTACCTAGACTGGGACAACGGGAGACCGGCAGCCAACTGCCTCCAGATAAGCTGCTTCACGCTGTGATACAGGCAGGAACAGGTGACCTCATTGCACAAGGTCAGGGGTCGCAACCCGTGTGAACCAACCGCCCTCTTGGGCTCTCAGCTGCTGCATGTTCACAGACAGTCAGAGCCCAGTCAGAGTTTTTAACTCCGTATCACTAATGTGTGTCGCAGGTGCTAGGAGCAGGAAATGCAAAGCTCAGTGGGACAGTCTTAAGTAAACTGCTGAAATCAGGACCCACCCTTCCCCCTTCCTCTAATCCTGTTTCCTTAAGATGCATGCAGGTGTCCTCCGGTCCCCCAGGGGGCGATGCTGAGGCATGAGCTGCTGGCACAGCTGCAAAAACCACCCCGCACACAAGAAGCAGAATGACATGCGGTGCGGACTTCCCGGGTTTTTTCCTCCTGCCGCCTCGACGTGCGAGCCGGCATGTTAGCAATTTACCCCAGAGGAAGACCCAACTGCCGCCTCAGAGCCTTTCCACGTTTAAGCAATTAGCCAGAGAAGCGGAGCGGCGTGGGGGATGCAGCTCGGTGCGGCTCAGCCTTGTTGTGCTGAGCCTCCGGTTTCGCTATGGGAGCCCGGCGTCGGACTTTTCTGCACCATTAACACAGAACAGAGCTCACACTCACTATGTGGGCTCAGGTTTACTACCACACCCTTCGACAGAGCGCGAGAAAAGGATGGATAGAGAGAGAGAGAGAGAGAGAGAGAGAGAGAGAGAGAGAGAGAGAGAGAGAGAGAGCGAGTGCACAGCGGCAGGTGGGACCAACCTGCAGGTGAGATCATCGCTGACAGAGGCGAGCTGCTTTCCCTCCGAGGGCTCGAACACCAGGCCATTAATGTAGTCGGTGTGACCTTCCATCACCTAGGCCAGCAGGGGAAGAAGCATCTGAACACAAATACTGTTCTGCATTAAGAGGAATGTCAGTGTTGTTGCCGTGTTATTAATACCTATCCATCCATCAGGCTTCCATCCATTTAACCAGCCCAGGACATTGGGGAGGGGTGCACTGACACCTACCCCAGGTAGCATGTGACCCACGGCAGGGGAATGCCAGTCCATCGCAGGACACACACACGTGCCACAATCACTACTATGGGCAATTTAGAGAAGCCATTTAAGCTACCTGCATGTCCTTAGACCAGTGCGTGTCGCCCCATTACTTAGGAACCCCAAGGCTTAGGGATTCCCAGCTGCCAGGTTTTAGACCTGCTTTAGATCACAGTAGCCAGAGCAATTTCACCAAACCCAGACAGAGCATGTAAACTCCACACATGCAGAGAGGTGGAACTCGAACCGCAAACCTGAAGGTATGAGACAACAGTGCTGCCCACCGTGGCACCGCACCACTCTACAAGACCCTGGACATATAAGTAAATAAAACAAATTCATTCATGCAAAACTGATGGCCCACAACCCTGCTCATGGTAAGTGGTTGGAGCATTTCCCATCCCAGTCCTCGTGGAACCCCGGACATTCCACATTTTTGCTCCCTCCCAGCTCCCAACCAATCAGAAACACCGAATACCTGGTACAGGAGCACTGGGAGGAAGTAAAAACGTGGACTGTCCAGGGTCCCCTGAGGACTAGATTGGGAAACACTCGATTAATGGACAACTCATGTGTTCTACACACTTACAGGGCCACAGCTAACCCTAATGAGACGCTGGAGTTGCTTGTAATTTTCAATTAACGATATAGATCTCTATAGGCCAACAGCCACCAGCCAAAGGACCGTGGGACGGAACTAGTACCTGTATTTCGTGTCTGTCTTGAAGGTCTGACGTCAACAGCCTGAGCTTCCAATCCACCGCCGCTGTGCAAAATCTGCCACAAGAGGGAGAGAAAAGAACAGCTCAGAAAAAAAGGCTAAAGAAAGAAAAAAAAAGAAAAGAAAACTATCAGGGCAGTTGTGAAAACGGAGGACTGTTCCTGATGTCATATTCGCAGCCCAGTCATGAGATCCACGTGTGCAAATCTCTGGTTCATGAACACTGCGGACCTGCTATCGCTCCCCCGCAGAGCAACCCTGCTAGCGTGTGCGAGTGTGCTGCATGCTCGCAGTGACGAACCGGCTGCCTGTGAGAATTTAATTACAAAGATAAACACCGGGAAAGCACTCTGGAAGGGGCCGCCGCAGGGAGTGCACTCTGGGTAATCAGGCCCCGCGCACACCGGCGACTGCAATCACTCACACGATTACACCCAACGCGCTTCTGACAAGGAAAACACATACTCCATGCGCGACGCGCTCGGCAAAGGGACAGCTTCGGCCTCGCGTGATTGCATGCAGACCCGCAGACGACGCGCTCCGCACGACGCTGGGTAGAATCGCCGCATGGATTCCTGGATTACGCGCAACCCTTTAAACTCTGTCCAAATAAGAAACGCCAATGGTGGTAAACAGGTGGACGAGGCCTGTTAGGCTATTAACATCAAAACACACCACACTGCATATGCACTGCAACTGGACACTAACGCAGCATCTGGGAATGAAATGGAAAAGTGCCCCAGGAAGAAAGGGCAGCAATGCTTATGGATGCCTAGTCTGGCCTACATGTCTACCATTCCTCACCATCCCTCTATATGCAAGAGGGTTGGTTGGGAAGGGGGCTGCTGACTATGGGATTTGAACCTGCATCCGTCTGAACAAAAGCGACAGTGTCGTAACCCACTGTGCTACACACTGCCCCCATAAAACAAAGACTGTAATTTATATATTACAAATGAGGACAAGGTCACAGATATCCAGTGCGATACAAGACCAAGACCTTGAAAGACATAGTCAAGACCAAGACCTTGAAAGACATAGTCAAGACCAAAAATAATAATAATAATAATTTAAAAAATCAAGTCCCTTTTTGAGACCATGGTTTTACTTATACTTATTTACTGTCACCATCACACCTAGTAATTAAAAGTGAAATTTTATTTATGCATTATAATCCTTTTATCTCAAACATTATTATTCAATTACAAATACCCAACACTAAACCTTGCTAACCTGATCAAATTTCCTTGCAGGGTAAGAGATATGCGAGTTCTAATCTTATTGGTTATTTTGACTGTTTATTTGAAACAAACAACATGACTAGCACATACTGTAATTAGGGTCCCAAGGTGCTTAAGTATGCACAAATCAGGTCCTGAAAGCAAGGGGGGAGGATCATCCGCACATTTGTATAGTAAGAGACACATCGAGTCCTAAGTTGCTTTAGAAAGGAACACAGTATGTTATTTTTTTTAACATGGAACAATCCTGTAATATATGAGACGGGTGGCAACTCTATTCAGAACAGAACAGTCATTCACCCCCTTCATTTTTATAAGCTCAGTGATGTATGAAAAACAAAAAAGAGAAACGAGTTGCGGTGTGTCTGTTTTTTTTCTACGAGAGGAACTTGTTGCTTGAAAGTTAGTGAGCCCTTCGGAATTTTCCACATTCCTGCATAAATTACTTTAAAACATCATCAGATATTCACGGAAGTCCTAAAAGTAGGTGGAGAGAACAAAATTAATCAAATCAGACAAAAATATCACATTTTGTCATTCATTTATTGAAGATAATGATCCAATGTCATACATCTGAGTGGCAAAAGTATGTGAACCTTTGTCCCCCTTTTGCAGCAATAACTGTGAATAAACGTATCCAATAGGTCTTCATCAGTCCTGCACATTAGCTTGGAGGAATTTTGAACATGAACTGCCTGCTTCAGGTCCTTCCACACCATTCCCATTGGGTTACGGTCAAATGTGTGACTTGGTTGCTCCAAAACCTTCATTTTATTCTTCCCTAACCAGTCTTAGGTAGAACGACTTATGTGCTTGGGCTGGTTGTCTTGCTTGCATGATGCAGTTTCTCTTGAGATGCAGTCCACGGACAGATGTCCTGAAATTTGCCTTTAGAACTCGCTGTTATATTCATTGTCCCATTCACAATGGCAAGCTGTTCTGGCTCAGATGCAGCAAAATAGGCCCAAAGCGCGATACGACCGCGCCATGTTTCACAGACGGGATGAGGCTCTCGAGCTGGAATGCAGTGCTTTCCTTTCTCCAAACATAACACTTCTTATTTGAACCAAAAAGTTCTATTTTGGTCTCATCTGTCCATACAACATTACCCCATTCACTTTCAGGCTTGTCTACACACCCATCAGCAAACTGCAGACAGGAAGCAATGCTTTTTTGGAAAGCAGTCACATTCTACTTGCAACCCTGTCATGCGCATCACTGTTATTGAGTGCTCTTCTGAAAGTGGATTCATGAACATTAACAAATGTGAGAGAGGCTTTTAACTTGCTTAGAAGTTACCCTCGGTTCCTTTGTGACCTCACAGACTATTAGACGACTTGCCCTTAGAGTGAACTTTGTTGGTCGACCACTCTTGGGGAGATTAACAGTCTTAAACTTCCACCATTTGCACACCGTCTGTTTGTGGATTGGCGCAGTCCATACTCTCTCCCAGCATGATGACCATCAACAAATGTTTTTCTGAAGTCCTCTGAAATGTTCTTTGTCCGTGGCATGAAACACTGATAATGGCACAAACGTGTCTGAAGATGAACCCCTTGACAGAAACCTGCTTTTTTTGCCCATTAACAAATGACTGTCATCACATCGATCGACACCCATGACATTGATTGACGACACCTGACTCTAATCTCACCTTCAACTTACCTACTAGGTTCACAAACTTTCGCCACTCACAGATTTGTTAGATTGGATCGTTTCCTCAACAAATAAATGACCAAGTATGGAATTTCTCTTGGTTGTTCAATCTTGCTCTCCTACTTTTAGGGCTTGCGTGAAGATCTGATGATGTTCGAATATATATGCAGAAATATAGAAAATTCTGAAAGGTTCACGAGGCGGCATGGTGGTGCAGTGGTTAGCACTGTTGCCTCACACCTCTGGGACCCGGGTTCGAGTCTCCGCCTGGGTCACATGTGTGTGGAGTTTGCATGTTCTCCCCATGTCGTCGCGGGGTTTCCTCCGGGTACTCCGGTTTCCCCCCACAGTCCAAAAACATGCTGAGGCTAATTGGAGTTGCTAAATTGCCCGTAGGTGTGTGTGTGAGAGTGATTGGTGTGTGAGTGTGCCCTGCGATGGGCTGGCCCCCCATCCAGGATTGTTCCCTGCCTCGTGCCCATTGCTTCCGGGATAGGCTCCGGACCCCCCACGACCCAGTAGGCTAAACGGTTTGGAAAATGGATGGATGAAAGGTTCACAAATTTTCAGCACTGAATGCAAAGCTGATCATGTAATGATAAGGCGAGCCAATCAAAGAACTCATACGAAAGGTCTAAAAACAGCAGTTAACCTTATACCCGAGTAACTCACAATAAATTCCAAAAGTTTGTCACTGTGGTGAGAAAAAAAACTCATGTCTCGCTCTTAAATTAAGAGTCTGAAATATAAATGTTGTAGTCAGAGACTGATTCAAGACAGAGTAGAAATGCTTTCAATTTCGTGACAAGACCAGGCACATGAAAAAGTGGTGTCAAGATCGGACTCGAGTACTACAACACCAACATGTATACTCTGCAAAGGCACATCATACAGAGAGACAGAAGGCCAATCACCTGATCAGCTGGGGCAAAAGGTCCAATCGGGATTCGGGGCTCCAGGCGAGACCATCCACAGGCACCCCATGATGAAACACGCGCAGTGTGGTGAACTCTACCCCCTCCACTTCTGCGTCTTCCTCCTGCGCCCGGTTACGCACACACACCGGGAAAGAAAAAAAACTGAGGAATTAACAGATCACTCACAGGTGGAAAACATCAACTGCACCCCCTGCAAGCAGCCATGTTTGCCACTCTGCTGATTGGAACGGGACATCCCTGCCACCCACCTGAAAGCGGCAAGTGCCCACCACCACGTGCTGGCTCCCCCCATAAGCCAGTAGGTTGCCGGCCACGCCGCTCTGGAAGGGACTGAACTCCACCACGCTCACGTAGTCCTCGCACGGCACCGTGTAGCTGGCACTGCGTGCCCCTTCCTGCTTCATCCTGCTTCCGGGCTCCAGGGCTCTCTCAGTCCCAGATCACCTGCAGACATACGAGACACACATCTTTCAATGGGATCTCCCGCAAAGTCTTACCCAGGATAGGACCCCAGCCATGCTGAGGAAGCCCGACTGAGACAATCCCAAAGTGCAGGTTCGCTCACACATCCCTTAACCTGCTAAGTGTACCTCGAGTACTGTAAATGCACAAGTGAGATAGATAGATCCCCCCCTCCCCCAACCAAGCTGGAAAACCCTCACAAACAGCAAACAGCGGAAGTCCAACTGCATCAGAGCCAGTCAACAATGAGTCCGTATGGAAACATAACGTGTTCTGCTGAGGGTCACGGTTGCGGTCGGTCGGTCTAGCAAAGTTTGAAGCTCATAACGAGGCAGGAGTTAATGACTTTACAACACCATTTGGGAAATCAGTGCAACACAATTATCTGACATTGGCTCCAGATGTCAAACAAACCATTACAGCAATGCTCTGCATTACGTTCTGCCTTGTCCATATGTTCTCTGCATAGAACCATGTTGGTGTCCACAGTAATGGGAGGAAAAAAAATTAACAGGACTGGTCCTTTCTTGTCCACATAAACATCCATATACTAGTTGTATAGCTATGGCCACCTCAGCAGTGTGAGTGGGACTGTCCCAGCACTCACTGAACCTGGCCAGAGCAGTTGTTTTTCCAAGCACACGTGTGTTGCGTCACTGCGCTCCCTGGGGTCCAGAAGTCACACACATGGAAGCTTTTAAGAAGTGTAAAAAAAAATTGTAAAACGGCACTAATCTAAGTCTGTCACACGGCTTTAAAACGTGACATCACACCGCGGAAAAATCAGACTCCAAGGTTAACTCTGTACAGTAATATACCCTCCCTGACACATGGAGGAGAAACAGTGACGGTAACATTCACTCGCACGCCCATACATATATATTATACACACATACGTAGACAAACACTTACTGGACAATGATTCGAGATATTCCTATTATAAACACGTACTTAATGTGACTTTCAAATATTTCAAAAGACGTCTTTAACTCTGTTGCGCACTAAAGCTAACAATTTCTCGAAAGACAAAGATCAGTCCGGTGGAATATATATAAAATGGGTTGTGCACGCATAGGTCATGATTACTGAAAAAAATAGGCAATACGGATCCTTACAAACGCAGCAAACACTATAAACAGGCAAAGCTACTTTTACTTATACATAAGCCAACTTTCAAAAATTCTTGTTGCTTTTGATGGAAATTTCCAATAGGAGTCTAACTGAATTTCTTTTCCATTCCTATTTCTTTTTTTTGGGGGGGGGGGGGGCATATATCTGTCAGTAAACCTGTCATACAAAGTAACAGTACGATACACAGTGGTTTATATTTAATATATTCTGACGTCTATATCCTTCCTGTAATGTATAATGTATAATATTATCATAGCGTTACCTAGAACACATTTCGGAGTTAGCTGGTTTGCTAACAGACTTAGTAGATAACTTTCAATGGCAAAACTCACACAAACCATTTAAATCGCTTGGGTATCCCCCAGACACAAAAATTTAACCATATGGGTGTGCGGTATCGTGGAAAACTTGGACAGTGATATAAAAGTTTTATTCCTTTAGTACTGAACGTATCGCATTGAACCAAGTTGCTAACGAGACAATAAACCTAAAACATGGGGTAGCTAAACAGTAACAGCAGTTAGATCATTTCGTTACTCGATTCCATAGTAATATTTTTCCACTGCGAATTATACCACTAGGTTAAATTCAAATAACATACATGCCACTTTCAAAACAATATTACCATACCTACACGCGCCTAGGGTTCAGACTGGAAATGGTCAAATTCTCATTGGTGCACGGGTTCACTTCCGGGTTAAAGGTCTTTTCGTGCTTATTGGTCAAAGCATGAGCACGCGGGGGCTTTTAAAAATTCAAACACTGCAGTCCAATTGGGCAGCTGGTTCGATTCGGTTGTTTGTTCGGGTAGCTGGTTCAAATGTAGTCATATCTATTTTAAATGTTTCTGAAATTCCTATTTTCCCTTAGGTTATTTTGAATTAAGCTAGGGCGATCTATTGTGTCTGTCTAACTGAAATTGTCGTTTGCCGATGACTCACGCTGATTTATAAATCCATTGGATGTAAAACGTAAGGAGTGACCATGGCTAGCGTGGAGAACAGCCTGAAAACAGTGGTTAAGGTTTTTAGGAGGGAATGTCACAGGGTCCTGGAGTCCGAGATGACCACGATCAGAGGGGCGGACAGCATGCTCATTGCTTTGCAGCTCGTCATGGCCGAGGCTAACAAGACGGTAGCTTCTGTCAGCGCTTACTTCTACCACAAAATACCGGCAATAGTGCCGTGCTTTTCCTATGAATTTATTTCGGGTTCATGTGATCGGAATGACATGAAAGCGGTCACAAAGTATTTTAATTGTCCACTAATCAGTGCATTATTTTTCATTATAGTAACACGCCTCAGCTTTGTTTTAATTTTTGCTTGAATGTGTAAGTGGGATCTGCCCCTTACACTTAAGTGTGTAGCACAAAATAGCTTCCTCTCAATTTTATTCGCGTAGTTCTTGTATAGATTCTTAAGGTAGGGATGCATTTTTGAACTGTCATATTTAAACGCTAGAGGGTGTGACGATCCGATCCTGCCCCAAATATAAGGAAACCGTTTATCTCTGTAGAAAACGTTTTCTAGAGGGAGTTTGATTGGATGCAAGCTAATATCGGCGAGATGTTAAGAGGATGACATTAGATGAGATGTCAGCATCACCTTCAAAAACAGGGCGGGTGAAACTCGATAGCCAGAGAAGCTCCCATGTTTGCAGGTTTAATTCATTTTCACCTGATATATGTGAATGCCGCTGGTTCAGAAATAACTTGAATTAAGCGGTAGAATAAGCTGAAATATTCCGCAGTTCTCAAGGACGGGAGGTTACCACTGTTATTCATATTTAATATTTAATAGGATTTCTCTTCTTTAGTGCCATTTTGGAGTCAATACTGATGCACTTGCCCTTTGGCAGGAGACTGGAGAGTTTACTGTGGCTCTGAGTGATGTCATCGTCACCTGGCAACGCTTGCTGAGGGAGAAACTCCACCTGCCCCTCTCCGACTCCGCTCACCCGGAAAACTATGACATCATCCGTAGAGAATACGACTCGTTCCTAAAGCGCACCAACACGCTGGACCTGATTGATGTGTCCAGGATGTACCAGCAGCTGAGGGCAGAGTCTGACCCAGACGAACCGCTGAGTTCCGTGAGTAATTCTGCGGGCCCGCATCGAGTCTCGCATCTCTTGTTATGGGATGTCACCTGACCTCACCTCACCCCTGCCTCATCCAGGTGGAGCTGCTGCAGTTCCTGTCAGGCAGCGTGGAGAGCAGCACAGACTGTCTCCAAACCCCCTCCAGCCATGACTGCCCTCAGACTCCATCCAGGAGCACCAGCCAATATAGTTTACAGGTCATTAATCCACTTTTATGTTACTAACTGAATGTTACAGGTGTTTCTCTTACTACCCAATTCTGGCATTGCTATAAATGCTGTTATCACAGGTACAGTACCTAATGTTACTTTTTTACATTTTTATGGTTGACATTTTTCACAGCATCCGAACCTTCTGGTTGTAACAGCAGGTCCACACTCTCCCCTGCTCTTCGTTTCTCCTTTTGTGGTTCAATAACTTTTCATTATAATCGTTCCTGGTTAATGTGTATATTTTATGTCGGTGTTGCCCTTCAGAGAAGAAGTGCTTCAATGTCATAACTAATAACTGCTAACTCGCTCACTCTCCTGAGGCTTCTTTTTCTTCAGCTTTGTATGTCGATTAAGGGCACTCAACTTAATGTTGTAATTATATTAGCGATGGCCATTTTAAATGCTCCCCAGAAATGGTATCCCCCCCCCTCCACCCTGAGTCCCACCCCTAAATCTTTAAGCATCTCCTTTACTCAGTTTTCACTTTTACAGAAATGTCTCACCTCTGTTAGCTGGAACATTAAATCACGGCACTAGGATTTAAGAGTGAAATGTGATTTCGGTTACTGGGCGGATGCTTTAAAGTGCAATGTGTTTGAAACGGGAGGGGCCCCAGGCAGGAGTGTGATTTATATCGGGTGGGGGGAGGGGGGGTGAGTGCAGGTGTTGGGCAAATGTGTGTGTGTTTCATCCGTTGTACACGATACTGCTGGAAGAGGAGCTTCATTAAAAACGTGTAACGTGGCTGCTGATGAGAAGAACTTCATGAGCCACTTGATTTTCTTCCCCTTTGGCCCCCTGGGTGACGGCAAGATAGATGAATTACACCCATAATAGGACAGAGCTGGTATGTTCACTTGGTGAAAGTTTTAGTACTGCGGAAACAGGAAGCTGATGTTGGCGTTATCTGTGTGTGCAGTCCTGATGGGGCTCGGGTGCATTTTCTCTCCCGCAGGTACAGGGGGCGCTGCGGAGGCTGTTCTGCTCCTACCTTGAGCTGCTGGTGAACACCAGGAACGACCTGGCCTTGGCGCAGGTGCTCGACGCCCCCTGCAGGGGGCTCGGCTGTGTGGCGTTCACCGACCTGAAGCGGCAGGCCCGCGCCAGCGGCACCTCCCTCTTTCTGGTGGGGGAACGGCGAGCATCGACGTCACAGCACTTCACAGCCAGTGCTTTTTAATCTGTCCGCTTCAGTGAGCCTGTTGCGATGGGGAGTGGGTGTGGGGGCTGGGAGTGGTGGGCTGTGTAAAATGTCAAATGGAAGTTTCAGAACCCAAACTGCTGGATCCTTTAACAATTACAGTAGTACGATGAGCCTATAATCTCAAGGTAGCAGAATTAAAAGCTAGCATAGGCCTTGCTCTACAACCATTGGTTGAGGTATTTAATATGAAGTACTCCAATAAACTATGAGGATTCTTATGGATGAGCTGCAGCAGTGTTTCCTAACTCAGTCCTTGGAGGCCCACAGACAGTCCACAGTCTTGATGCCCCCCGGCTCCTGGTAGGGAGCAAAAATGTGGACTGTCTAACAGGGAGCTGGGGGGAAGCAAAAACATGGACCAGGTTGGGAAACGCTGAGCTTAACTAATCAGTCCATCCATCTTTCATGACCTCAGTGTTAGTGTAACACATTTAGGTATTAAGCAGGACACCTGCCTTTGTAGGTCTGACATCAGAGACGTAATTGAGTCGTGTGTTTTCGCCGCAGGCTGCTTTGTCGTTTGTGCGGGCGATCCAGCTTGGCGGGAAGGGCTATGCACCCCCCGATTCTCACCCGCTCAGGGGGCACCTCAAGGGCCTGTCAGACTTCGTCCGTTTCACAGACCACCTGCAGGAGCTCATGGGAGAGACCCCAGATCCCAGGTACTCCTTACTGAACCCTGTGCCCTTGTGCTGGACTCCCCCCCCCACCCCCCAGTTTACCCCTTGGCTGCCATTTTTCCTGGCTTTAGATAACTAGACATATTTAGTACTTGGATAACTAAAGACACGTTGGAACAATTGAAGTGCTATCTAAACTGCATCAAGGAACATGCTGTGCAGCAATGTGGGCTTTCTGTCCTCCATTCATTTGCTTTGTCTCTTGTTCAAAAGGTTTATACTCATCCTTTAGTGGTCATGGAGAACCAGGAAAGTGCAATTTTTTGTTTTATTTTTCTCCAAATGATGTCAGTTATTGGACGTTCTATGTTGTTCCTTTGATTCTTACCCCCTCGTGCCCTTCTGGGCTCGCATGATCTCCGTGAATGTAAACGTTAGTCTTGGGATTAGACTGTGATGCCAGGCCTGAGGCTGCAATGCTGTCGGCCTGCTGGTAAAACGGTGAGAGAATGCCGTGCGAGGGCTGGACCGCCCACCGCGTTCTCGGCCCAACAATAGGAAGTGCGGATGATGAAGGTGAAATGGGTGTGTAACCCGATCAGCTGTTATGAGAGGTCGTGCTGCCAGGATGCCGCAGACACTCTGTGGGGGTGGATAGGGGGCCTGGCGCTGTTCTGCTGGAGTCTGATGCCTTTTCATCCAGAAAGATTCCCTCCAACTCGTGTCTGTCTAACAGCCTGGTAAGCTGCAGCTGTAAGCCTCTACTCCCAAAGCCAGGCGGCTGCCGGAGAGAACATCCCACAATTCAAAGTTCTAAACACTTTGTGATAGCTGCCCCACCCCATCCACGAGTGCTTATGTTTCTTGCAGCTTTGATGATAAGCTGGACGTGCTGGATAACAAGACCTCATCCCGATTTCTCGCTTGGAAGGGCTGACTTGCGTTGTGTGTGGAGAGCTTTCACAGTGATCTTGTAGAGGCCACTGATTATGATTTCAGGATGGCCCTTATAGAGAGCTTTCACAGTGATCTTGTAGAGGCCACTGATTATGATTTCAGCATGGCCCTTATAGAGAGCTTTCACAGTGATCTTGTAGGGGCCACTGATTATGATTTCAGCATGGCCCTTATAGAGAGCTTTCACAGTGATCTTGTAGAGGCCACTGATTATGATTTCAGGATGGCCCTTATAGAGAGCTTTCACAGTGATCTTGTAGAGGCCACTGATTATGATTTCAGGATGGCCCTTATAGAGAGCTTTCACAGTGATCTTGTAGAGGCCACTGATTATGATTTCAGGATGGCCCTTATAGAGAGCTTTCACAGTGATCTTGTAGAGGCCACTGATTATGATTTCAGCATGGCCCTTATAGAGAGCTTTCACAGTGATCTTGTAGAGGCCACTGATTATGATTTCAGCATGGCCCTTATAGAGAGCTTTCACAGTGATCTTGTAGAGGCCACTGATTATGATTTCAGCATGGCCCTTATAGAGAGCTTTCACAGTGATCTTGTAGAGGCCACTGATTATGATTTCAGCATGGCCCTTATAGAGAGCTTTCACAGTGATCTTGTAGAGGCCACTGATTATGATTTCAGGATGGCCCTTATAGAGAGCTTTCACAGTGATCTTGTAGAGGCCACTGATTATGATTTCAGCATGGCCCTTATAGAGAGCTTTCACAGTGATCTTGTAGAGGCCACTGATTATGATTTCAGCATGGCCCTTATAGAGAGCTTTCACAGTGATCTTGTAGGGGCCACTGATTATGATTTCAGCATGGCCCTTATAGAGAGCTTTCACAGTGATCTTGTAGGGGCCACTGATTATGATTTCAGCATGGCCCTTATAGAGAGCTTTCACAGTGATCTTGTAGAGGCCACTGATTATGATTTCAGCATGGCCCTTATGATTTTACGCCTGGATATCATCAGTTTATTAAAGAGCAGCTGGTCCATTAAAAGTTTACACCCCCCGCCCCACCCCACTTGTCAGCTACATTTAAATGTTCTGACAGTTTACTCCCCAACCTGTTTTTACTCCCAGCATAGTGGAAGGAAAGCTGCTGACCAGTCTTTATATTGGGAAGGCAGTGGTTCTGAGTCCAGGGACTGGGGCAGCCAGGAAGTGGATGGCAGGGTCCGGAGTGTCCTGAGGAATTCGCGGTCGCTTAGATCGCGCTAACAGATTTGTGGCGGTCTGGCTGCTTTCGGCCTCCTGTCTGTTTTCTAACGCTGAGTGTTTTCATTTGACTCCTCTGCCCTGGGGCCTCAGTCGGCGGCTCCCTTTTCACTCTGATCTTTTCCCTCTCTCCCCTATGTCTTGTTTGGTCAGTGTTGCAGGGGAGAAGCTAGTATCTGTCATCAGGGCGACGCTGGTGAAGGGCTTGAGCAGCGAGCATCCCGTGCCGGCGGTGGCTGAGGTGGTGGCATGTGACCTGAAGAGGAGGATGTGCCAGATCTATGATGCTCAACGTGGGGCAGCCTGTGACTCGGGCATCAGCCCCGCCCGGGTAAAAAAGCTACTTCCATGGCCAGTGGGATCTTCTCCATCTCTAGCTCTCGTGCACACCTTTTCCTTATGTATGCTTTCTCCAGCCCAAAGTACACGCCATCAACCATGCCACCGCCTACGGTGGCCGGGCTACAGTGAAAGTGCTGAAGGCTCTGCTGGATGAGGAGGCACTGTCGGCACCCTGTAGGAACAAGGCAGAACTTCTGTACAGAGACCAAGCGCCCATTGACGCCATTGGAGAAACCTGCATCCTCACTCTTTTCCGGTATGCCTGAGTGTGCAAGCTTAAACCACCATGCCTGCCCTCCAGGAAAGCTTGGCCCGTGGGAGTTTTGCTTACACAAAAATGTTCAGAAGAAAAATGATTGGTTATCTCTCTGAACCAATCAGATTGTTGAGGAAGAGAGTCCAAGTAACTAGAGGAGATGGCACCAGTCAATCAGATATCTTGATCCTGCTTCCTCTAGTTCCTTGGACCCACCTCCTTCACAATCTGGACCAATCATTTTTCTTCTGCCCTCCATTTTTGTGTAAGTAAAACTCCCTTGAGCGAAAGCTTGCCGCAGGCTGTTAATGGGTATATATTATAATATCTATATGTTAGATATATCAGTTCTACGTATTTTCCATTTATACTGCTGGGTTTGTGACATTCCTCCTTGGATTTTTACACGCTTTTACATTGGATCACTCGGGAAAGTATGCGTGTGCCTGGGCAGATCAGAAGCCCGCGGACCATGGCCCAGCAGAACCAGACAGGAACAGCTGCTCTTGTGACGGGCCTCGTTGATGTGATGTACTGGCGCTGACCTTGTTGGTCTCCCCAGATCCCCAGAAGCTGCGACTGGATGTTCTCCGCAGGCTCTCAGGCAGCGGGTGCAAAAGAGGGCCAAACCCAAGGTACCGTCATAGCCCAAAGTCACGCCCGCGATGCTCCGCCCCCAATACTGACTGGTGTGATTGTCTGCCCGCCCACTACTTCCTGTCAGACGGGGTTGCAATGTCATGGTGTTGTGGCAGCGAACTCCATAAAAATTGATGCTTTGTGAAGTCGCGCCGTTCCTGCCGGCAGCCCAGCACCCCCAGTCTGGCCTGCCGCTGTGCATGGCGTTTATTGCCAAGTTGTAAAAGAATTTTAAATGAGCCTCAATCTGAAATGGCCGCCATTCATCAACGAATTAAGGCTGAAACTAAAACTGCCACCACTGATTTACATGCAGCCCCTCTCCCCGTTCGCAAGCTGCCTCGATTAATTAAGAAATAAATTGTATTTTCTTTTTTTCTTTTTTTTTTTACATGAGAAATAATTTGCTGGGATGTTTCCAGTGAGAGGCGGCTGGGGTGAGCCGGCGTCTGGGTTGGGGCCGCGCCTGGTTGCAGTGACAGATGTTGACCGTGCCCCCTGACCTCTGGCTGGCTGCCTGTCCGGGCGTGTTGGGCGTGCTGCGGTGCGGCACTGCCAGTTCGCTCCTTCCGCGATTCGCCAGCTGACGCATTGAGGGGAGAGATAGCTGGTGTGTCACTGTAACCCCAGCACAGTGACGTCAGTGTGGCTTCTGGGCCGGGAGGTGACATCGTCCCTCGCCACGACTGAAGAAGCATTTAAATGGCAATCCTTGAGGCTTTTGAAATGCACCCATGCTCTGGTCCCCTGTACCCTGCCTTCCTGCTCTCCTCTTTCCCCTTTTCTTTCTTTCTGCCCATGTGCAGACAACAGGATGCACCTGTCTCCACATCTCCCGTAGCCGCAGCGCTCACTTTGATGTGGCTGCCAGGCTGTGTGTGTGTGTGTGTGTGTGTGTGTGTGTGTGTGTGTGTGTGTGTGTGTGTGTGTGTGCGTGCGTGCGTGTGCGTACGCTCCACGGTTACAGGGTAATGGACGGCACCTGCTGTTATTGGGACCTGATCTGCAAGTGGGGGAGGACTCTGCACATGCACGCACACACCTACACACACTCACGGGCGCTGTTACCTTGTCTGACTCGGAACACCTGATCCGCAGGGTTCACTCGAGGACGCGACCCCCCATCCCCCCCCCCCCAGACCGGAGCTGTACCCTCCCGCTGATTCTGGCTGTAATTGGATTAGGTGTGAACTGCACACCAGGAATGTATAGTGGAACTGGTGTGGTGTCTTCCCTGAATGTCCCGGGTGCGGCGGACAGTGGCGGGTGCGGCGGACAGTGGCGGGTGCGGCGGACAGTGGCGGGTGCGGCGGACAGTGGCGGGTGCGGCGGACAGTGGCGGGTGCGGCGGACAGTGGCGGACAGTGGCGAGGCGGCGGGCAGTGGCGAGGCGGCGGGCAGTGGCGGACAGTGGCGGGCGCGGGGGACAGTGGCGAGGCGGGGGACAGTGGCGGGTGCGGCGGACAGTGGCGGGTGCGGCGGACAGTGGCGGGTGCGGCGGACAGTGGCGAGGCGGCGGACAGTGGCGAGGCGGCGGACAGTGGCGGGTGCGGCGGACAGTGGCGAGGCGGCGGACAGTGGCGGGGGCGGCGGACAGTGGCGAGGCGGCGGACAGTGGCGGGTGCGGCGGACAGTGGCGGGTGCGGCGGACAGTGGCGAGGCGGCGGACAGTGGCGGGTGCGGCAGCGGCAGCTTGTGTGTTTCCTTTTCTCGGGCACTGAGCAGGACAGCCCGCTGGTCGCTGTTATTTTAGCTGGCCCTTTGAGGAGAGCAGCCTGAACAATCTCCCTCCCGGCCTTTGATCCTACCGCTCCACACCCAATCCCAGCTATGTGATTCCCTGCCCCCCCGTGATACCCCTGCTTCTGAGGGGCCCGGAGGGGGGGGGACCCGAGAACCCCCATAATTCTGAGCAGGCCCAGATCAAACGTAGGGATAAAGAGTAGGCAGCCGTGTGCCCTTAGGGCTCTGGGATGGAGGACGCTCCTCCCAAAAGGGGGGGGGGCGTGATGGGCACCCTTGTTTGGACAGATTGGGAAATGTTAGGATGGGGGGGGGGTTTGATAACCTTCGGATATCAGAAGGGGTGTCAGCGGGGCTCTGCAAAAGGCTGCATCAGCGCACCTTTGCTTGTGTGGGTCTGTGTGTAGGGCACAGTCAATGACGTTTTCTAAAAATTTATAAAATTGATTGCCTCTGAGTCTAGAACAGCCTTCCAGTAAGAATAATGATAATTAATTCCGGAGCACGTTGGGGGGGCAGGTTTCCGAACGAGGCATTGCGCTGAGTCAGATCCAGCCAGGACGGCGTGTTCTCGGTCGGAAGGGGGTCTGCGAGCTGACGTTACAGCGCACTATTCCGTTTCTGGCTCACAGGTGAGTGGGCACGTCATCCGTTCCCAGTTTGCCTGCACCTACGGCGAGGAGGAGCCGCATCTCAGCCGCGTGCTGCGATTTCCCACCCGTGGGTGCCGGGAGGGTGAGGGGGCGGCGCCCTCCACCACAGGTACGTCCGACCTCATCGGCGCTTCGTCTGATGAGGCGGCACCTATGCTAATCACACACCCCCACACCCTCAATTATGTTATGTTTTACTTTCTATACTCTATGACCCTGCCGACTGGAAATCTTACCACAAAGATCTCCCCCTTACTTCCCCGCCAGCTCACACCCCCTCCCCCGAGGCTTAGACAAGGCCCGCCCCTTTCCTTTGACGCCACACGCTCGGCAGGTACCCAGGCCGGGCTCCGTTTTGGGACTGATACTTAAGATCAACCTTTAAACAATTCCCCATCCTGTAAACCTTGGCTGCCCCCACCGCCGTAGTAAAAACCCAGAGATCACACGTGCTTGCGCTTGCTTTCTTTCTGTGGGAACCCCAGCTCTCATCCATCAGAGTATATGACAAATGCTCTGTTTCAGATCTTTAAAATAAACAGACTGCCTGTTAAACCGGAGGAGAACGTCAGCAATTTCGTCATATTCCTTAACCCAAGTTTTTTTTTTTTTTTTTTTTCCTTTTCTTTAATTTCTTTTTTTTTTTTAACATTTTTTCCTTCTCCACTTTTCAGCCGAGTGTGAAAAAGGCTCGTCGGCAAGCAGCCTCGTCGGAAAGAGGGTGCCGCTGGGGTCGCGGGGGGCCAACTTCCGACCTGGGACAGCCGGAGAGGGTGCCGGGGACGTTGGCGAGGCGTGCAAAAGGAGGAGGGCAGAGGAGGAAGACGAGGTGGAGAAGCAGCCCCAGAAGAAGCGTACCCTGGGTACCGGTGTCCCCAGAGCAGCCCGGCCCCCCAAACGCCCAGGGAAGAGCGGTGACAGAGCCGCCCCTGGCAAGCAGAAGTTGATATCTGGACAGAGCAAGCTGACCAGTTTCTTCAGGGTATAGGGTTTCCCCCACCCCCCACCCCCCACACATCCCGCCTTGCCTCCGCCCGGTTCCCCACAGGCGATCGGTGACGGGCCCATGCTGTCCCGCTCGATGCCGGTGACCTCAGCCCCACACAACAAGGTGGCGTGACATTGAAGCCGGACGTTGTAAAACATGTGATGTCTTTCCCTGATTGCCTTTTACCCCGAGTGACACAACGGTCTCCGAGACTGAAAGGGAGCCATTTTCTCATCCTCTCTCCAGCCTTGTTTTGCAAGGACTTCTGGAAGCGCTTGTTGAGCGGAAAATGGATATTCTGTGTTAGATCAATCCTGGTTTAACTGATATTAGACATGTGTATTTTCTTTTCTTAAAAGAAAGTACTGCATAAATTATGGTTTTTAGGTTGCTGTCTGTGCCATGGAGTGCATCTGTGCCGACGTTGCTGTGGCAATGGGTGAGGTTGTGATGGCGTGTAGATTGGCGTGATCTCCCCACGTCTTTGTCCGAGAGGCAATCTGGAAAGTGTAATTGCTTATGTGCTCGGGATCCAAGTGGATCTGTTTGATGCCACATCAGTGAAAGGGGTGGTACAGGGCAACCCAGCCCCCCCCCTCCGACTTTCAGATACCCATCCAAAAAAGCTGTGTCCCCCCTCCCCTAAGTCCTCTGCCAGAAAAGTTCTAGCTTTTTGTCTTTCCGTAGAGCGTGCCAACATTAAAATGGTGATTTCGGCCATTTTTTGATCTACAAAACAAGCCTGTGCCACTGTGTTTGCAGGTTTTCACGCCTTTTTAATAAACGCTTTTATTCTTTGTCACACGTGTCTTTTAATAGTGAGAAAAAACTGGGGGGTGGAAGTCCTTCCAGTGGACGGGAAGGCGTGTCAATAGAAGGGGGGGGGGTGTCGCATTGTGTTCTTTGCCCCTTCTGGGTCACGCTTGCCAGCAGGGTCTATAGACCCGTCCCACCATGCATCTGAGCACTAGGGTGAAAAGAATGACAAGAGAAGCAATTAGCAAATTATTGGACGGAAAATGAAATTTGTTAGTGTTGATATCAGGGTCAAGAAAGCTTCGTATTTTCTTTCCTTTTTAGAGGCAAAGGCGTGGGCTGTTTATTGGTATGGAATTCATCGTATTTTTCCAATTCTGCACATTTTATTATCCTAGTAACAAAACATCCTGACTGTGGAGTCTGTTTCACGGACCTTAACTGACCTTAATTCAGTCTCAATGCTTTTAACGGACAGTTTTTGGCACATATTGCCAGAGCAGCATATATTTGTTGCTAGCCACCCCCCCAACCTCACCCCCCCCCATTCATCCTACCATCAAAGTCTCCTCCGACGACCGAGAAAACCTCGCCAGTGTCTCTCTGCTCTTTATCCTTCGCCCGTTCGGGCTCGCCATTGTCTGCCTCCTGGAACTTGCTGGAAGTAAACATTCTGGGTCGGCTTGTTCTTAGGGACACGTCCCGAGGGTCGCCTTGGCGACCGCGGTCCTGTGGGATAGGAAATGGTATTGCTCATCCATGCGTCGCATTCACTGCGATGCGAGTCGTGCCTGCAAGGCCCAGATCCCGGTCACATCTGAAAATGCCCTCCTGGTTGTTCAAGCTGGGAGACATCAGTGGTTATGCTCAAGGCCATTAGTCCACTGGCTGTTTTTTTTCCCATTCTCATAGACCTGGTAAGACAACAGTGAACACAGCTAGATTTCATCTACTGCCTTCAAGTTGTGGGCAAACTCAGCTGGAAGTTGCTGGTTGAGTCATCAGTGATATCCTAGTAGCTGCTAGATTAAGGGACGAGGACGGGGAGCACCAGATTGAGGCAGTTTGCTGTCCAAATCCTGGCTTTAATGAGGAGTCCCACTCTTGCATTAAAAGCCTAACTAGCTGTGGTCATGTGACTGGAACGAATCGCAGCTGCCATGTCTGAACCTCTGGTGTCCGTTCTAATGAAAGGCTGCATGGAAGAAATTTGTCTAACAGCGACGGAGTTTTCCATAACGCTTGCCACTTTTTACAAGATCCCAAAAGCGACTGCACCTCACCCTCCCGTCTTGCGATGCCTCACTTCACTTGCTGTCGAGCCGTTTCGATTATTTGCCCTGACAGCTGTAGCCTTGTGATAAGCTTCTGGGTCATAAGGTAGGAACTGCAATCAAAAACGGAGCTGTTTTTAGAGTGTTTTTTTATAGAATAGTCTATTATATGCTAAATAATTAAGCCAAAATCTGTTCAGTCATCTTATCCAGCCGCTGAGAATAAAAATTACATAAAAACCCCATTTGTCTTGTAGGAAGTCAATTACGTAAGAATGTTGAAAAAAATATCTCGATTTATCAATCCGATCCAAAAATAAATGCATTTGTGAACTGTCTTGGTCAGTTTGATCTTATTTTGGTTTGTTGACAGTATTTAGACAAATTTGCAGTTTTGAAACAAAAACTAGCTGAACCGATGGATGACATTGCAGTTAGGGTTCTGGACCAGGTGCTTCAGTCTGCTCTGCCTGTATTACGTCGTCATCAAAATAATGGCTGAGTGCAGCTGGAGACTCTAAATCTAGTCTGGAACAGCTGAAATCCAGGTGGTTTTAGGTGCTACTCAGAACAATCGCTAAGTAAGCCAGTCACTCCTTGTTTAGGATTAAGATGACACAATTGAATGTAATTAACTTGATTTAGCTACTATAGTATTCTATTCATTAATCCATCTGTCTTCTAACCATTTCTTCCTGGGGTGCCTGGAGCCTATCCCAGGTAGCACAGCGAAAAAGGTTGGACAGAATGACAGGTCCATCATTTACTCAGGAATTATCATCCTACTTTATACCAAGGGTGTAGATTTGAGTATGGACAGTATCTACATGTCCCGAAGTGATATTGTGCACATATCATGTGTGTTTAGGGAGAGCAATTTCTTGCTTAGCCCAATAAATTGTTGGATCTAAGGTAGTCCAAGCTAAATGTAAGTGAACGAAGATGAAATCCATTTAAACTGGAGCACCTTAAATTGAACAAGCAACAAATCTCATTTCGTGATACAGTCGATTGGTCCCTAAGAATGTTGGAACCAAACCATTGTCCTTGCTTTATGCTCGATACCCATCTTGATATCTATCCTGACAGTAGGAAATAATAGATTGTAGCAGAGAACACTCACATTCACAGTTAAGGTTCCCCAGAAAAACAGTTGCAGACCCCTGAACAGGGAATACTTACTGTGAAGATAAGAACCTCTGTGTTCCCTTCGTCCCATAAGCTGCTCGCTGGGATAGACCACTGACTTGAGGAAATGCCATCAAGGACATTATCCATCACAGTCTTGGCAGTCTGCATAGAGCCAGCAGTCTCGTCCGCCTCTGTCCAAGATGCAGAATGTGCGTAGCACATGGAGAACAGAGCCACCATTAAAAAAAGGCAGAAAGAACAAACTGTCATTTTTGCTGTGCACGGGTGATGACTTTGAAACATAAAGACGATGCCAAGGAAGTTATGCCTGGATTTTTATTATCGTGGGTTGGGTCAGACTTTATATACCGTTGGCTGTGGAGGAAGAGAAGGAGCAGAGAAGAGTGTATTATAAGTGTTTGTGCTTTTGTGAAACGGGGCAGGTTGAAAGGGAACGGAGATAGTCAAATGGATTTAGGAGGGTTGGCTCTGCAGGGGCCTATTGAGGATGACAATGAAGGAACAGATCTCATCTAGATTATGTGTGCAGTAGGTCTCGTACTTGAGGTGTAGCTTTGTGATAAAGAGGCAGGCTGGCGTGATTGGCTCACCCCCTGGTGAGTGATGACGCGGTATATCTGCAAGGTGTTTCCACAGTGCTATTCTAAGATGGGTTCATCACAAACCTATTTCAGGTTCTGTTGGTGGGAGGTGGGGGGGGTTACGTGGCCAGGCAGTTTTTATGTCCTAGGTATGAAAAGAACATAAACAGTGTAGGGGTTTATATGAAACTTACATTGTTTGAAGAGGATATCTTCACCTTTACAAGATAAAGGGCTCGTGCTGTGAAGATGAATGACTTGCATTGTAGAAGGAGCTCCTACAAGTAATGCTGGACGTGCTTCAGAACCTGAGGTACGATGGGACTAGCAGCAAGAACAAAGGCTTGACCTATGACCCTTTCAAGCAAAAGCTCTTTGGGTTTTTGGAACGAGAGCCAGAAATCTGCTCGTTTCACATATATCATCTCTGTGATCCATAGGAAATGCACCGTCCTGCGAGTCTAAAGCCAGTTCTCCAGCTGTGTACTGGGCCTTTTGTGTAGTTTAAGGTGCGAATTCAGAAGTATTTCCCATTCTCATGTCTTTTTGCTCTGGTCTGGTGCAATAGAGATTCAAGCTCCTACTCACTGCTGTACTTGCTTAGCAGGCCCTTATACTAATCCTTGTCAGTTGCCACTTCTTCTTGTAGCCTTACTCATGGTCTTCTTCATGGCCTGTTTTGGTGTTGTCCGCCAACACCGGGTACAATCATTATTTCCATCATTATTTCATTCCAGTCTGAGAGGCTTTATGCTTCTCAGCAATTATAGCAAACAGGACAGACTTCTAAAGATGTCCTGCCTATCCTTGACATGATAGCTGGCACCTTTCCCCTTATCCCAAATCTCGCTTGATTCCTGCAGTCAGAGGCACGATGACCATCAGTTAGTAGAATGACCTGCCAGGCATTATTATTAAGGAGACTATGGCCCTTTATCACCATGACTTACCCGCAGCTGCTCACGGGGGAACATGAAATGAGACCCAGCCGTATTAACACCACAGAAGCTGCAGTGGCAGCAAAGAAAGGTGAGATGTGAATAATTGCCATCAAACTGGACCGAAGTGATTTTCCTTGGACTGCTCTGCTTTTATTCTCTGAGTGTTTGTGTTGGAGAGAGAGGGGCTCTGCTGAAGGGCTGGACCAGTCACCTGGGAGACTTCTGTGCCAGCAACTGAGCGGTGCAACCTCTGGGCCCCTACCACTGTTGATCTAACCTCTCTCTCTCTCCCTCCATTCTTGTTCTCTCCATCCATCTTACCAACATTCTCTCTTCTTTCAACTCCAAATCTGCGCTACAAGTCCCTGTTGCTGTAACATCTTTATTATTTGCTTTTTTCCTGCATTCCATATTCACCCGCCATCTTTCCAATCTGTTGCACCAGCAAATGCTGTTTTATCCCTTTATTTTTGTATCACCGCACTCTTGTTTTCTGGGTCCATCGTCTCTTTCCCATTCCATCGCCGATAAGCTTGGCTTCAATGATCCGGTTGATTTTCACTCATGTTACCAGTCCGTTCCCGACCTCCATCCATCCTTTCATTTCTCTCTCAGATGAGTGTCCAGCTTTTGAAGGCTTTTATTCTAACTTCTCCATTATGGCTTTTTATTCTCTTTAACTTTCCCATATTGTTCCATCGGTATGCACTCAATCTCTAACCTTCTCCAAAAATGGATGTTTGTTTGGTAAGTTCCCTCTCCGCTTTTCATAACAGATATTCACAACAGAAATTGTGGCTCCTGTGTGGTGTGGCGGTGTGCGGTTCAGTGGGTTAAAACTGACCAGAAGGTTACTGGTTCAAATCCCTGAGTTGGCTGAGTGATTTTACCTTTGGGCCCCTGAACAAGGCTTTTGACTTCAATTGCTCAGTTTTCAATTTTCTCAACTGTACATCACTTTGGACAAAAGCATCTGTTACATAAATGGATTTTCTCTGCTGATACCACCTTTCTAATGCAACTTAGTGGGGTGACAGTTGTGGAGGCCAGTGTAGAGGAATTCATGTGTGACCGATTAGACCAGGGGTGGGCTAATCCTCCTCTTATCCTCAAAGAACAAGTGTGTATGCAGGTTTTTGGGATAACTTCTAGGTCAGCTGCTCAAACCCAGATGTGAGGACTCTTCAGCCAATCAGTCCTCTAATTAGTAATCTAATTAGGGAGATACAGTAAAAACCTGCACACACAACAGCCCTTTCTGGATAAGATTGCTCACCCCTGGACTACATGATCCCAGGGTGGTAGATCTAACTGTACACCAAGTGGCACCCAGCCACCATAGCCCTGTTCCTTTGGGGGGTGGCACATGTTTTTCTTAAAAAGTTCGGTGTCTTATGTTTGCTGAGCTGTGCCACCACTCCCACTGGCCCCAATAAAATGACATTTGATATAATCTGCAGAAAAGTATGTCAACATGACCCACCCAAACTGTGGCGGCTTGTAATTTTTATTTTTTGTCATCAAGTGTATGTAGTTTCCATGTCATTTACTTTGCAGATGCTTTTACCCAATGCATTACACAATGGAGAAATTAGGGTCAGCCAGTTCATTAAACAAGTGGGGATTTTGAACCTTGCTCAAGGGCCTAATCATTCTGCTGACCTTGGGATTTAAACCCACAACATTCTGGTCACAGGCACAAGATCCCAATTCATTGAGCCACCCCACACACCACCCCTTTTGCACCACAGTCCTCCCACTCATTTGCAAGCCTCACACCAAGCCAAGCCTTCAGAATTTGCTTATTGTTTTCTCCTCCACAGCTACGTCTGTGCCTCGATTGCAGATGAAATTTGGACAGGGTCCTTCTCCCGCTCTGAACCCTCAAGAAAGACGAAGCTCTTATCTTGTGGTTTCCATTTTTCCCTGAGATAAATTTCTAGGAAAAACATTACCATAATTCCCAAACAAAGAACATTAGGGCAGAGAAGAAATGTGTAAAATAATCTTAAAAGAGCCAGATGTGATTTCATCATGCCTGCAGATCATATTTGCTGGATCCTCTTTGAAGTGAGGAGGAGATTCGAAAGTTAGCGTGTTAGCAAGTTCTCATAGTGTGTTTCTCTTGGCTGCCGGCCAGCTGACTGTGAGAATCTCCATCCCCCCAAATGAAAACTTCAGCAGAACCATCCCCTGACCTGGACTGACCATCAAATTATTATCACCATCTGTGTTGTTTTGTCTGGTCCTGCCCAAGTCATGTGATGTTCCAGCCCATATTAAGGAGGGTCCGCTTTTACCATTCCCAGTGCCCTCCAACCCATACCACCTGAAACGTAGACATTCAGACTGAGCTGTTTCATGCCACTAACCCTGCATGAGCTCTACTCACAGGATCAAATGACATTGACTCTGAAATGTTCTCTTTAAAACTTTCTCCATGTTCTCTCTCATTACTTTGCAGTGACCGTGATTGACGGCGATATTGACTCCTGTCTTTCTTCAGAAACGGTTCTTCTCTTTGCAATGATCAAAATTGTTTTTAAGAGTCTACTGCTGACTGAAAGTAAAAAAAAAATGAAGTGAAACCCCTAGCAGGGTACAAATGAATCATGCAAAAAAAGTATACTGTTCCCAAATTACTCACAGAGGAAGGTGTCTTCTTGTAATTGAGGATTGCAAGGTCTTCTCACCTTGCAATACAGAATAGCCGAGGCTGAGCAAGGCTTGGCATCCAGCCCGGAGGTGAACGCGAACCAAGATGCCCCAGAATTCTGGATCGGTAACAGCCCATCGTCCGTCGTCGTGGCATGAGCATGAGTTTTTCGGAACTTCCTGACTCTCACCGGCTCCTTTAGGGTTGCTGGGTGCTGTTGGATTGTTGTTGAGTCTATAGGGCTGCTTTTTTCTTTAGAGTAAGATGCTGCTTCTGCTCTAATCATTGACTTGGTTATGAGAAGCTGTAGCTGAAAGTAGAGATCCGCTGTTGTACCAGGTTTCTGGGCACTGATGGGAAATCACCCATCTTCTGTAGATGGGAGCCTTGGAGCCGAGCAGTGCAAGGACCACCCTTTAGACAAGGACACTGTCCTCCCATTGGTGAGAGACGGGCAAGAATGATTGAGCGTACTGAATCAGCTTAAGTGACCTCCGGCCAATGATATGCCTTAAAATCTCAACACCATTTACTGCACCAACCAAACCCTTGACCTTTGAGGACAGATTATAGTCCCTATTAGAAGCTACTTCTGTGGTATGACACTAGTGATAACTGCATTTGATGGGAGTGTGGGGTCTGCCAGTGCCTCCATTTAATAATGGGGTGGTAGTGAGGGGCATGGAGTGGGGGCAGCCGCTCGAGTTTGGGGCCCGGCTCTTTTTGTTGCCCAGAGAACAGACCACGGTTTCCAGGAACAATGCCGCCGATGAGAGACTCTCCAAGAAAAACATGACTCTGACATCATGGGTTCGTAAAGCTTGCAGCTGCGCCAACAGTCTCCTGCCACAATCAGCTTTCAGTGAATTTCCACTGCAGAGTGAACGCCGTGTAGAGAAAAGGGTTGGGGAGGGGAGCGGCGGGGGAGGGGGGGCCTCCGTGTGAAAAATGGTGAGTGAGAAGAGAGAGGTGCTACTGCTTCTGCTGGTGCCGACCCGAAATGACTCTGAGGTCAGAGCCCTCCAAAGGCTGTCCAAAACCACTCTATCCCTTACGTCAATCAGCTAAGCCAATGATGCTGAAGGGCGCATATACCTGAGAGCACTGTGCAGTGGGATTTGCTCAAGATCCACACAACATTGATGGTGTTCCAGCTCTTTGCAGTGCAGTTTTAACTATTGGGAACATTTGACATACAAAAAGTGTTTACTTTTGTAAGTTCTGGTCTATGGAAGAACATCTGGCACTGAGTAGTCAAAGATCAACTGGTTAAAGACACAAAACTCCTTTTCCAATCTGGCAATTTTTATGTGAAAGTAAGATACTGTATATTATTATTTATTAACATTACGGTCATAAATGGGTCCGATTACAGAGACTGACAGCAAATGCTTTGAAAGAGCTGATCATCAGCTTGTATCTGTCTACAGGAAACTGTGTGTTCTGAGCTGCAAGCTTCATGTCTGTCAACAGGCACTTGTGGGGTGACCACGCCCACGTCCCAGTTGAAAAACCACCCGATTTGCGCCAAGTCTCTACGGCAGACAGGAGCCATCTGAACCACGTTCCATGAACTGTGTTCTGACCATACGGCAAACTGAGAGACTTTGAGAAGTTATCGCAAGAAAAAAAAAATACACAAAATTGGCAGAACTGTTGACGGAAAGGATGTTGAGATGGAAAGTACACTTCAAGAAGTTTCTCTCAAAGCACACTTAAAAAATATACGTACATTTACCAGAAAATGTTCTGCTCATCAAAAATGTACAAACCCACACTCAGAATATTAGATGGCCATTCCAATGCCAAAACCTGTTTATTGTGAACAGCTGACGTGAAGGAGATGTTTCTAGAATGTTCTTAAAATATGTATACCAACAAATACAGTTTATATGTCCAGTGCATGCTCTAAGCATCAGTGAGGTATCTATATAGCTCATAAATCTGACCTGGGACCAGCAGGGCACTTACAAGTTCGCGTTGCCTTAGAGTGCTGTGCCAGTCTCTTAGGTGGTAACCTGAGTGCCCATCAGTCACAAGGATACGATCCCCTGTTCACAACACTGAGTGAGCCAGCCTCGCGGCCGATTCCCTTTTCCCCTCAAACCGCCCAGGTAAAGAAGATGCCGCGATGAAGAGCGTCAGGTCGACCGCAAGGTTGTTTAAAAGACAATAGCAAACGTAAGCAGCGAGGCCCAGAGCTTTTATAACATGACCCAGGTCCAGATGCAGTGTCCTCACGTGCACTCAACCCAGAGTACAAATGAACACACCAGCTTGCCCTACTCGCTTCCCACCAGAGGGGGCGCTGGAACCTGCCGCCTTCCAGAATCTCCAGGAGAGCAAATGAGGATGCTAGAGTCAGGCTGACCTTGGATGCTCCCCGAACCGCCATAACTTACTTATGAAATGCACAGTGTTTTGATGGTTGCCCCGGTTTTTCACATTATATTCGCCATGATATATACGTTTTTCTGAATGAATTAACAGTATTTCTACGAGTGTCACATTTTTTCCCCACAAGCAATCATGTAATCTTTTATTTTTTTGCATTTTGCGGTTTCTTGCAAGTAATTATTTTTTTGGGCTTCAATATAAAACCATAGCAAACTCTAGCAAAATAATGCTTATGTAATTCCCGTAACCAGTGTGTATTACTTGGCAAGTAACAAAAAAACTACTGTATCGGGTGAAAAATGATTGTTTTTTGTTTTAATGGTGTGCTTCACATCGTGGTCGTTGTGGTTCACGGCGGCGTTTGTGCGTGCGATGTGTCGGGGGCAGTCAGTGGTCCTGGAGCCGGGTCACTGCCAGGTTGACGCAGTTCGAGTTCAGCTGCGGTGACCAGCACCCTCTGAACTCCATGTGGGGACACGACCCGCTCAGGGGATTTCCTCAGCCCTCATCCAAACCCAATCTCCAGGTAGAGAAACCAATGGCGATTTATGGTTGGCCAACATCTTTGCAAGTCCCCCTAAACACTTGATGGCTGAATATTTTTTACACAGTAATTTGGACTAATTGAGCCTAATAATTGGTCCTATAATAAGTCTTAGAGGCAGCTGAATGGAATGAGCATCGGGAGAGCTGCAGTGGGAAGCTGCCAAATCCCTACTCTACGGTCATAGCGGTAATCTCCACTGACGCTGGGCCAGGTGGCCAATCCGTCTTTTAAAAGGGCTTGATTGTTCCGCTATATATTCATTAAAATGTGCTGACGGTGGGTGAAAGGCCCCGTCCTGTCACTGCGGCGATCCCACTGAAAGCTGAACATGCAACTCTCCCCTCGGTGAACCCGCACAGCGCCCTGTTTGCCTTGGCGGTACACGCCATTGTTCAGGAAGTATCACTTTATCATGCAGCTCCGGCCCGTTTGCTGCCTGGGGAACAGAACCCAGGCCTGGATTTACGGGGCCCCTGTGGGTCATAGATGGCCAGTCCAGTGACCACGCAGTCACATGTGTGTGCATACATGGCACATAAATAAATGCGAATGTAGATGCCGACGCGGTCATTTGCCACCCTGCACCTTAACAGTTATTTAAAAATGCTATGGATGGATGGATGGATGGGGGGACAGGATAGATAGATAGATAGATAGATAGATAGATAGATAGATAGACTGTACAGAACTCTCATTTTTATTCTCACAGATGCTGTATATGTTCATTATTTATATTGCACCATGTACACCATATATACCACTGTATAGACATACATTTTTCAGTTTATTTATCTTACATGTATATATTATACAGCTGTTTCTATCCGGTCTTGCACATCTGGATTCATTGCCGAATTGCATTTCATTGTTGTGATTACTTCTGCTTTGTGCAATGACAATGAATCTGAACCTAAATTTAGATGCAAATTGCCCTCACAGTTACCTAGTTGTGGTATTGCAAACATTTCAGTCTGCCCTAGTCTGTCAGTACCATTTTTATCCACATCTTAATCGGTCGCAGTGCTGTCTTAATTGGTCACTGTTATTTATAAACATCTATTATTATTATTATGGGTTTGCTGTGTTTGAAAGAAAAGTATGGAGGCAAACCGAGGTTCTGCGAGATGCAAATCTATGCAAACACATTTCAGCGGTGCATTAATCCCGCCGCCGTGGCTGACACCTGAGGTGACAGTCGCTGCTCTCGCGCGTCGGGCCAGAAGGTCTGTACGCTCTCGCTAACCGTCACAGCTTTCGGAGCTTCTCACCGTTTGCCGGCAGCTCCGCGGACTTCAGAGAGGCAGAAAGGGAGATAACGGAGGTTGGAGGGTTGGAGGCGGAGGGGTCTGTTTCTCTCCTTTTGGGGCTGAGGGGGCTGAGGGGGCCGGTGGGGGGGGGGGGGGATAAAAAGCTGAGATAAGGCCGCCCATGTCTTCTATTTTTTTCCGGCTCTCAGGTTTTTTGTTGCAACGGCATCGATTTATTAATGACCATCCACGGTGCACTTACTGCTGCCATCCTGTCTGCCATTTCCCCTCCTGGCTTCCTTCCTGTGATCTCTCTCTCTCTCTCCCTCTCTCTCTCCCCCTCCCCCCCCCTTACCCCTAGCTTGAGGGCACGCTTGGTCCATCCGAGTTCATCGCCCAGAGCTTCCGTGGTCCTCCCCTCCAGAGAAACTGGAGACGCTCGCCAGGATGAAAAAAATGGCCCAGTGTGCATTTCAGTTCTGGAGTATGAGGTAGATGACAGTCCTGCTTACAGGAATTCAGGCTCCATGATCAATGTGCTACAATGGATATAAATAGATAATAAAGAATGACATCAGTATCAAATTTAAGTTGTTCCTGTGTAATACACACACACACAGATGGATATATATATATATCTATATCATTGAAGCACCCTATGAATACTAACAATAAACTTCATATAAAACAAGTACTTTGGTTTCATATATTTTGATGACATGAATGTGTAATACAGACACACACATATATATGAATGCCGCATTCTTTATAAATAAAATCTGGCACTGGTTCAGTTCCATCAAGTGGTGTTTTGATGGACCCTTCCACATACGACCCCCTACAGTCGCTCTCGGATCTGACCCTCGCCAGCACTTTGCAGACAGGTGGCCCCCACAGGCTGTGTGCTGCCGTTGTCCCTGCCGCCACTTAAGAGAACAAGAAACGGCAAGGAGCCAAATATGTTTCTGGACATGGGGCTCAGATTATCGTCTCGTCTATCATCTTACGTCTCTCTGCGTCAGTCATCGCCCCACCCCCCGGAAGCCCTTTGTTTTCGTTCAGTTTCGCGGACCGTCGTCCCCGCTCCCTGCTGTAGCTGACTGCAGAGCCTGCTGCCCGATCTCTGCTTGCTTTCGCTGGGATGGTAAAGCGTCGCCGCCCCTTATCCAGGGCTTGTTTCACAAAGCAGGATTTCTTGCTTAGCTGGATATCTTGTCAGATTTAAGGTAGTCTGGGCTAGATGAATGTACATGACAATAAATTCTGTTTATACCTTAAATCTGACAAGTTGTCCAGCTAAGCAAGGAATCTGGTTTCGTGATACAGGCTCCAGGTCTGGGGTGACTTGGACTTGCCACGTTCACCCCCCCCCCGAAATTAGTGGGGAGGTAATTTTGGCTCAGAATCGCGGGCCTGTACCACAATAGGTTTCCATGCGTGTAGAGAATGTGAGAGTCGTTTTCCAAATTTAACAAATTAATTATTGTTTATTTCTTCTTGTTGTTATAACAACAGGATTGTGGCAAGAAATGATGGCACATAATGTTTTACTGTTTCCTTGAAAGCCTCCCCCCCCCGCCCCCCCACCAGCTCTCCTTCCCACCCTAAAGACGCCAGTGGGTTTAATTCATATGTATTTCTGTAGGGGGCCTGTAGAGGGGAGTCATGACTAATAGGGAAAATGTTATTCTGGAAAGCGTAAGAAGTCCGTACTATTAGCTGAAAGGTCATCCAGGTTTTGTGTGGTCTTGGAGACGCATTTCTACATTCCTGTAACTGGATCACAGATCTGCGCTGTGAACAGGAGATCTAAACACCTAAGTGCTCCTAAGTCAGAGAGGCCCCGCTGTAGTAGCCGCTGAGGGTTACGCTCAGCTATATGCGGAGGGGGACCTTGCTTGAACGGATGCTTTTGGGAAAAGGATCTCAAGGCAGGAGGCAATAGAAGATGTGCAGAACCGGAGCTGATGCAGGACATCCTCCCACTTCTGAGCACACAGAAAATCATCCTCTAACCAAATCGGTTTCCAATCGATATGACTTTTAAACATATATGGGGCGAAAAATTAATTCAGCAGATGATATTAGGGGCTATACTACTGAGTAAACCAAGGCTTTTAGCCTGCAACACATGTGTTCTCCACTTAGCTTCCCAGTGTGTTTCATCCTTCCACTTCGCTAATTGTGCTTCCAGACCATGTGTATCACTGCAGAGACCGAGTCTCAAGGTTGTGCCATGTGGCAGTTTCAATAGCAGTTTGGGTCCTGCAATGCCATGAAACTTCGTTTATTAAGCTTTAATGACTGACGACCACATCTTGAACCCTAACCTGAAAGTGTGTTAATTTCCACGGTGGTTAACGGCTGTTGTACTTGTGAAGATACTTCCTTAGTCTTCAGTGTCTCCACTGAAGTATCCACAACTGGGTAAAAACCCTAAATCATGCAATAATCAGTTAAATAAAATGACATAGTAATCTGTCTGCAAGATTTCTTAACTCCCATAATGCTCAGTCATCCAGCATGAGACAGGAAGCAAAGAGTGGTCAACAAGTCATTAAGGATTCCTGAGAAAGGTTGAGAAATCCACTCACCCCGACAGGCGTGTGATATCAACAAGTGTTTTATTCAGCAGGAATTGTGAACAATCTGTCAGCAATCCAACATTCTCCACATAGAGCAAGAGGGCACCGGCGGTGATGGTCCACACTAATGAGCTTAGCTAACGCTCTCCGACTCTCTGGCAGTTGTCAGACTCTTCTTACATTGTCTCATTAACGCGGGTCTTCATGCAGCCAGTCATTTCACATTTGCACGTGTTAAACCAGTGACAAGGCTAACCCTCTTGCCTCTTTGGCGATCTTTTGTTGATTGATTTTTTGAGGTAACTGTAATTCCAAGAATGCCATAGTGGAGCAGATCCTGAAATTGCATAATAAATCCTGCAATAAGATCCATTGATCCAAACCCCTAGTTAAACTTATGGTACATTTTCGAAAACTAAATTCTCATGTTTTTCCCCCCTTGTCTTTATGAAGGTAACTAACCAGATAGTGAATCAGCTTATTATGTGCTAAAAGCATTTAGAAAACCATTCCAAGTCGTGCTCTTTTTTTCAAAACACATTAACGCTGCTATACAATTGTGCAATATTTTGGGTGTAGGTCAAGTGACTTTGGAACATGTTAAAGTTCACTTCCTTTCAGTTCCTGCAACTGTGTGATATATTCAGTCATTGTCTCGTGGGTCGGCCTATCGGTGGAGGCGAAGTGGAAGGTACCAAAGCGCTCTGTGTATAGGGGGCATGCTGTTCTTTGTCATTCCACTGGTTTATGTGCGTCGTTCCACAATTCATTACGCAAGTAACAACTGACCAACCTGCATATACTATAGAGTGCCTGGATGGTATGAGATGACTGTGTGGTGTAAGAGCAAGATATTATGTTCAGTGGGATGGATGTAGAATTTTCTACTAAGGGAACAACTTTTCCAAACACACAGTAAGAGTTGTATGTGACTTAATTTTGGCATCTAAAGCACGTAAAACTTAATAGATTGTTCTGTAGTGTTTTCTGTTGCTCCTTCCACCTGTCAGATCACAGCAGAGCCTGCAGTGGTCATTAGCTGTCACCAGTCCATCCTATTTGTCTTCGTCTGACTATCCCTGCACATCGCACTGTTATACAGGTGTTACTGCTGAGAGTCGGTGGTCATGCGTGTGAGTGTGTGTATGTCTGCTGGAGTGAAAACTCAGGCTCTGTTCCATTAATACATTACATATATTTTAGGACAGACAAAAGTACACTGACTTTGAACACCTTGATAATAATGGAAGATAATAGTTCACAGTACTCTTTGTCAAGTCATTTGGCATAGGGATCAATATTGAATAATAATAATAATTTAAAAACAGTAGAAAAAATAGCAATTAGCCTTTTGGGATCACATCAAGATGTTTTGTTTATGCATTCACAGGCTTTCCACAAATACGTTTGCTCGCTTACACCACTAACTGATTGAAATAGCTTACAAATAAAAAATATATCATATAAAACGGTGGCCACAAGGCTGTGCAAAAGGGAAGACGTCCAACCAATCAGCTTCGCTCTCAGTTTCTCTTCCTGTTTCCAGCCAACCCTTGCAAGTAACAAACTACAAAATAGCACCATTATACAGTGGATAAGATTCCTTAATACGGTTTCGCTATATGATACCATTATGTACAATGATAGTAGGACGATGCATAAACTAAAATAAATGGGAATATTGTTTGATTATACGCAGGTACAGAAGAAGACAGTGTGTTTGTGATGTTCCGTGTCATCGGGTCACCGCTATGGTGAGTATATCTCAGAGGGACTGGCTTGTCTCAGTCTGGAAGCCACAACGTTTGGAGATCCCAGACTGAGATGGTGGAAATTCTTATGAACAGGGAGCCAGTTTGTGTGCGTGTGCGTGCAAGTGTGTGTGTGCGTGAGCATTCCGGGTAGCAGTATCGTGTGTGTCTTAGTAATTCGGGTTTGGTTGCCCGTGCATGTTGGTTGCCCGTGCATGTTGGTTGCCTTTTTTCTCATTTTTTTTTGTTTTGTTTTTCCCAAATGAAAAAGCATGCGGTCCAAGGTATCACAAAAGCAAAGGTTCCTTCACTAAGCTACCAAAGGAGAAGAACACAGGACAAGTGGAATCAATCGTTAATCTCCTGTCTCTGCATGGCAACACTAATACGCTAATGCCCCCTCCCCCCACCCCACCAAACAGGCTCGCAGCTAAGAACATATCTGGCTCCAGGACACACAAGATCACCCTTCCAAAAAACCATCACGGGCTGAACATCCCGTTCCAGCGAACGCAAACCCTGGTGGTGACACCTTTTTCCACACGTTCACAGATGTTCTTAGAAAGCCCCAATGACAATGGGAGACTGTTGGTTTCAGTTGGTAAAACTCTTTTAATCTGTTTTTCGTCTTTCCCAGAATGCATTCCAGTGGCATGCATGGTTGTGTCATTTTGACCTAGGGAAAGAGGGATTGTTTGCTTTTTTTGCACAGTCAGTGCAGACAGAAGAATGGTTAATACACTGGATAAAATCACGTGAGACAACCATGATGTCTGCAGGCCAAAGGCCACGTGATAAAATTCGACCCAAGATTAAAAATCACACTCTCTTTTTCTAGCAAAGCACCCAACTTGTGTATGGATTAAAACATTGGTCCTCTCTTACTGTGAAGTGGACACCCCCCCTCCCATTTTTAGGCTGCTCCATCTGATGACCTCAAGCCTGTTTTTAACCCTCTCCACTGCAGTTCAGTGGCAGGAGGCAGACTGGGGGGGGGGATGGGGAGGGGGGGTTTATTCCCAGGCAGGATGGGTATTCAGAGAGGACGGATGCTCAGATGATGCGCGTGACCTGGGTGTGCAGAAAGGTCCTCCCACAGCCAGGAGGTGCTACAGCTCTCGCAATGGAGTCAAGCAGCAAATTTCTCCTTTCAGTTTAACATATATCTTTTAGGTGGACAGTGATCTCCCCCCCCTCCACACACACACATAACTTTCTTACAAATAACAGTGTACATTATGGACAGAACTCTCTCCCTTCTTGCTATTTGGTACTTATTGAGCATATTTAATCAATAACCTGTTTTGTTTTGCTTATTTGTTTTGTATTATTTTCGTTGTTTTTACAGTGAACCATTACATGTTGGGACAAGGTTGGGGGCCACACCCTTCTCCATCCTTCCGTCGGTCAATATGCCCCTCTATCACCCCTGTGGGTCCTTCTGTCTGTCCTCCTGGGTCTCCTCCTCTACATCCGGTAATTCCTGCCACCTGTATTTCCTCGGCTGGAATTCTTGTGATGCACCTCCTGCAGGGGACAAGGAGATACGGGGCAGGAATTGTGGTTAGGGTACGGCTCGGCTGCGAAGGCACAAGCATAGGAAAGAAGACGCCCGGTCCTCAGTAAATATGAGCACAGCCACCGTCGCTGGAAGACCTCATGTTTAATATGGAGGCTGTCGTTCAGACTGTTGTCTCTAAAAGACCAGTATGCGGTCAGGCAGGAAATTTCATGGTGGGGGCACAGATGGGACTATGAGCTCTGCCACTCAACATTCTATAGACTCCCAGGCTTCTACTTTACCGCACCCCCCAGCCTAGTCTGCATTCTCAGGCACCTCAGGCTAAGCTGCATCTTTGCCAGATTCCATGCAAAGCTGAGACACAACAAAGACAGGGGTCCCAGCCGTCGTGGGGGCTAGGCCATGCTGCGGTTAGCGGCCATGCACAGCTCAGCGTCCCACGGGCCCGACATACCTTACAAGATGGGTGACTATTACCAGATAAGTGTTTCTGTGAAAAAGATTCAAAAGAGAAAGACTGGAAACCAGGTTTCGACCACCAGAATCATGGGCAGTCAAGACGAACCAGCTCACGCAGTCAGTGGCAGTACATCCTGCATCGTTAGCAGATGTACGTAGCATGTAGCATATGGTTTTAGGATATTTATGTAGCATGTAGCATAAGACGCAAGTCTAGCTGCTACTGTCGGCATATGTGTGATATGATTCCTGTGTAGCATGTAGAGTTAGGCACACATTTGGCATTTTTTTGGGGTAGTTCTCTATAATGTGCAGTTGTGTGACATATAGCACCTAGCAAGTAGTGTTCGGCATACCTTCTGTGCTTTCGGCGTGTCCGTGTGGCGCTGCGCACGCACAGAGCGCGCCGCCTTCCCGGACTTCACCGGCGCACAGTACATCTCCAGCCGGCGGAGCTCACAGCTCTGGAAGCAGCATTCGTCCACTATGCCTCGGTTCTGCGATCGCCGCGAGCTCGGCCCGTAGCCCCCGGGTTTACCTGTGGAGATACGAGCCGAGAGACGGACACCCAATGAACCAGACCGAACTTCGACCAAGGCAGTGCCAAAGAAGTGACAGTTCTGAAGAACAGCATCAGCCTCACCTTGTGACTGGACAAGATATAGTGCAAGAACATGTCATTTTAGGACTAATACACATATAATTTTCATCACAACAATGGCTAAAGATATTAATGTCCAGTTACCAAATGCTAATTGGAAATTCTAGGCCCTCTTTGCGTTTAAGCAGGGCCGGCGTGACCTTTTCAGGGTCTTAGGCCAAGACTTTACTGGGAGGTCTTCCCTTCCAGGAAAATTGATGATCATTTCACTTCAACCGCAATCCAGGTAACTGTACCCCATGCAACCGGCCATTCTGCCTATAGCTAGAGCAGGCCCTGCATTTAAGTCTCCTTTAAAACAAAAACTACAGCCAAAGTGGAAACCCCCCCCCCCCCCACTAAGATGCAGCCGTAGCTCGGTTCCTATGAGAACCCACAGAGAACATTCAAAGCTTTTTTGGACTCTGCCAAAGGTACTGGAGCCAAATTCTCTTTGGAGTGGAACCCTGTAAGTCTGCTAACCCCAATACACTGGAAATGGATATAAGAAAGAGGGGTATTCGACCCTAATCCCCCACACCGAAGGCTCCGTGTTGCTGTGCAAAGGCAAGGGCCAGAACGGAGCCTAATTGCCTTGATATACGGGGTGGCGCTAATGACGCCGATTTCGCTGGTGTAAAATTTACAGGATATCGCATTGCGCTGCCAGAATGCAGGCCCCTCTTGGCTGCCGTCCCCATCCAGGAAGCGAAGTCACGGTCACCCGAGAGCATCACGGTCTGACGCTTCGTGCCTGACGACGCCCCCCTGCCCCCCCCCCCCCGCCCGAGACTGACTGAGCTGGCCTGAATTGACCCGTTTTCAAACTGCTTTCCCTCCTCCCTGTCTCTCCTCACTCTCACAAAGACACCGATGTCACAGCACATGCCCCTTCGGAAGAGACAACACCGGGGATGTCGCGAGAGATTTTGGACCCAATGAAAGAATATCATATTAGCCCAGACTAATATTTTAAGGCCCCTGTCACTCAGGGTGCTTGGAATTGTCCTGACTTTCCCCCTCTTTATGGTACCTCTGGACAACACTATCTGTCAAGGGCTCAAATCTTACAGCAGATGCAGGATCCCTGAGGGAAACATGCAGAGGGTCAACCTCCCAACAGCCTCTAACAGACGCATGACGTACCGTATATCATTACATTCCTGCAGTGGCCTCGTCTATTTCTGACGGAACAGGAAACCCAGGAGTTCTGACATGCTGCTGGTGTTGTGAGGACCGGACTATTGATTAATGATGGACCTCTAGAAGGTCTGAAGTCCAAACAGAATTAGGGTGACAAGAAGGATTGATGTTGGAAGTACTTTATGAAAGGTATAGGTCTTTTGATCTCCATATTTATCCACATTGGTTGCCGTAAACAGATCTAAGAGATTGTTGTTGTAGGGTTTGTGTTTTGAGTTACTTTAGTGGGAGAACTGAAATACCTGCAGATATACTAACAGTGCTATGACAGGTATCCGATCAAAACAGTCACATGTCTAACTAGTGGCCTTATTGAAAGTAGCTGAAGTAATGCATGGACACACAGTTATTCAGTGTGGGAGATTCACATGAACGGACCCCCATGTGACCCTCCTGGACCCTGCCTTGTAAGTGGTTCTCAGGCAGACGCACTGAGCCCCCCTACCCACCCCAAACTGGCCTTTCTAAAGCATAACCACACTCCATCCATAATTCCCAATTTTCCTCCAGCCCAGGACACTTCTCAAAAGGAGCCCTACAGCTCCAATAGACTTTTCCCTGTTACCAAATGAAATAATCATAATGTAATATGGCATTTACAAGGAGGAAATGCCTTTCCCTTTCACAGTTAATAGCTCTTGGCTTGGGGGACGGCTGACAGAGCGCATTAACTTCTGCGCGCGGCCTGCCTTGTTGTGACAGTGCTCTGTGCCGGACGTCCAAGGCCTACCATTGTGAAACGGGCCTGTTTTCCAAAGAGCGGAGCCCATGGGGGGGTGGTGCCCCAGTGTGGGGGGGATAAGGAGGAGCTCTGGGCCTCTCCACAAACACACGCAGGCTCTCTGGCACTCTGATGCTGCAAGCTTGCTGCCACGGCCATCGCTCTGCGATCTCTCCCCGCCAGGCAGGGCCAGACGAGTGCAGAGGGGTTAGAGAGAGATAAATTAACCTTTATTATTGGAGCGCTCCATTCATGCGCTGTGCGTGCGCGTTTTGGCAACCGCCTCCGTATCCCTGTCACACTAATAAAGCAAACAAAATTTAAAGACCGAAGCTGAGAGAGGAGGGGGAGAGAGAGAGAGAGAGCGCAAGAGGAAGCCATTAAACGTGTGTATATATCAGCTCTCAGGCACGGCCGGATCTGCGAGCAGCTGACGAAATGATGGAGCGTTAATTCAATCTGATCCTCCGCCGCGTCCAAACGCTGGTAAATACATTTTCCCGGCGCGGCCTCCTAAGCAATCGATGAGAAGCCACCGGGTCTCCCATCCACATGGCAGACAGAGAGGTGAATCGAACAGCCCACCCTCCTATAGCCATGTGATATCAGACGGAGGTGTTGAATACACAATAAGGGTGATGTAAAGCTGGTCCCTTGTGATTTTTCACTTGGAAATGGCTGTTGAAGAACAGGATGTTGTCCAAGGCAGGGATCCTGTTCTTCCGTTTCAATTAGCTATACCTCAGCTTATCAGGGTTACTTCTTGTGCGTAAGGGAAAATAGTTCTGTTCTCTGTGGTCCACAATTTATTTGTCCCAGCTTAAAATCTTAGATATGGGCATTGGGACTTTATTAAATCCCAAGTTTTCCTTAAGTGGCAACATGTTTGCCTGTGGCTCAGAGGGCAATCTGGAGAAAAGAGGCATCCATCAATGTAATGAAACTTCTGACAATCTTCAAAGGCTTTCTTCATGCCAGATGAAAAAATAATTTAGATCATTAGCTGGTGGGCTGCATATTAATTCTTTCATTCTTCAAAACTGGGCAGCAATCTTTAAATGGGTTATTTATAAACATATATAAACAATTTTCTAGCATGACAGTATTTTAATAATTGGTTCTAATTTTGTCCTCTTTTGCTTTGTTTAATTGTTCACAAAATTAAGGTTTAGGGCAAAATGGAAATCAGAAATGGAGGGTTATTTTTTTGCAGCTGAGAGAGAGAGCTGGACCGTTACAAGGAAGGGGTCGGGTCGTGGGTCCACCACCTCCGGCTCCCTTCACAAGCCCGACACCACATGACACTAGATAAATACTGACGCTCAGAAGTGCTCATGATGCCTGACCCACCCGAAGCTCTGAAAACAGGAGAATTCTTGTAAGCTGTCTCTGACATAGCAACTCCCACTCTTGTTCACACCCTCAATACCTACTTTCTTTTCATCCTTTCATCCATCTCGTCCCCCGAAACTCGGCCACCCGTCACACATTAATTATGGGCCTTTTCCACTGGCGTACAGGAACCGACCAGCACCACGAAGAGAGACTAGTTACAGCGCGGTTCCAGCTCGTTTCCATTTTCCCCTGCAGAAGGGTCAGCTTGGTAAAGGCGTTGCCAGGTTTGGAGAACGATAGTCATGTAAAACCAAAGAGACATTTATTTACTGTTCACATGGTGTACATCATAATTCATTCATCCATCCATCCATCCATTTTCCAACCCGCTTGTCATACTGGGTCGCGGGGGTCCGGAGCCTATCCCGGAAGCAATGGGCACGAGGCAGGGAACAACCCAGGATGGGGGGCCAGCCCATCGCAGGGCACACTCACACACCATTCACTCACACATGCACACCTATGGGCAATTTAGTAACTCCAATTAGCCTCAGCATGTTTTTGGACTGTGGGGGGAAACCAAAGTACCCGGAGGAAACCCCACGACGACATGGGGAGAACATGCAAACTCCGCACACATGTGACCCAGGCGGAGACTCGAACCCGGGTCCCAGAGGTGTGAGGCAACAGTGCTAACCACTGCACCACCATGCCGCCCCATACAGTGCTGACCACTGCACCACCATGCCGCCCCCCATCATAATTCACTATGTGCTAATTTCTTAATTTTCTAGCACATTTGTGTGAATCGTCAGGCTATACAAGCATCAAACAGCAGCAGGATTAGCGTTCACTTGCATGAATTTGCATTACGAATCCATTCCGTTCAGTTGTTCTATAGTACTTTTTTTAAGTAGGAGGTTGGGAAGTTCTGAGTTTTCTGGAATGCATCGCAATGTGCAACACTACTAATAATGAATAATACATAGAATACAATTTTTTTTCTTCAGATAATCCATGAACAGAACACAGATTTCTCCTTGCATATTGACCAATCAGATGGTGGGGACACAACCAACTCAGTTTGCTCATACTTTAGGCCCTAGTAAGCAGGGCCATGTAAGCACAGGTACAGCTTGCACACTTTACAATGGAAAACCTCCAGTTTCCTGTACGCTTGGGTAGGGCTTGGTTCTTGATGGCAGTGGAAAAGTAGCAACTTCTTCTACGACGCATATAGTCTAACTTAATGGCTTTGCTTCCAGGTCCTCTCTTCCTTCCACAGTTTGAAGCACATAGCTGGAATGAAAGTGATTGTTTTCCTTCGCTCTGGGTTTGGCCTTTGCTACCTAATCTACCACCCAGGCCACTAACACTCTGGTCAAAGGCCGGAACGTTCTCACCTTACATGACTGTGCCTTAAGATTAACTGGCAGAACCATTGTTCCTCACCCCAGAATCCAGAGTAAAAGCCCACAGTTGGATCCTGCCATTATGCAATCACAGGTTGTGGCAAGCCAGGCTTCTCTGAAGTGGGTTGGCTCCTGTTTTGCTCCCCCCTCCCCACTCCCGTGGGATAAAGTTCTGCAAATTAACATCCGCTGCTTTTTTCAAAATAACCTGTAACCACACAAACAGCTGGAGAGGAGAGAGGAATAACCAGCTGGTCTTAAAAGGGGTGCTTTTGGAAAGATTACACCCTCCGATCCCTTGTAAACAAAGGGCTTTATACGCCAGGCTTCATAAATAAATACATGAGGTGGTCTTTCATGCGCTGCCTCTTGGCGAGGAAGCAAGTTTCTCCAAAGCAGATCAGCGGTGGACTGGCCTTTAACTGTGTTCCCACTCATGTGCATTTCGTTGTGGAATACATATCAGATTGCCCAACTTTTCTTTGGCTTTGACAGAGATCTTGGATCCCCCAAAGGCCTGCTGTTCCAGGTGATCTTGTTGCAGTTGCAAAGTGGAAAAGTCCAGTAGAGAACGACAATTCATACGTCTGGAGGTGTTTCCTGTTAAACCTGAATTATCCCAAGTTCATATTGGGGACGAGTTCATATGGCAAACCTCCTGATGGGGCTCTAGATGGTGTTGCTCAGGTGTGCAAGTGGAATGAAGGATGCGTGCAAGGACACCAAGGCCAGCAAGACAATTCAGGCCAGTGAGAACTCTGCTTGATGCTTCCTATCAGTAGGATACAGAGAGGTTCAAATGCACTGCCGTCGCTACTGTTAATGTTGACTTTGGTGGGACCACCAGAGTGTGAAAGAGACAGGTCAGCAATCCAGCCAATGGCCAAAGGCCTGTTTGCTGAGGACACCGAACATATCACACATTCCTGAGAGGAACAATTCAGGGGGAAAAAATGGCTGGGCTCCCCGTCCTGAGTGCCACAACAAGGATATGAGTTTTACAGGCTTGCGTTGGTTAATAAAAACCAGCAGATTCCTGAGACCAAGCGGTGCACGCTGACTGCAGAGTGTCAGGGAGTTTATGGCACGATGGGGACCATACAGGCCTGAAAACTGCCTTTTTATCACTGGCACCACAAAGTGTTTATGGCTTAAGTGAAATTTCCCTCACTTTTTAGAGAAACTTTTTTGTCTTTATAGGCTGAGCAATTAAGCCCAAAAGTTTCTCCGGATTCTTCTTTGTCTACCTTCACAAGCATCTGCTCCTTTCACGAAATGTTATGTGGCACATCAGTGGCTGAAAGAGTTCGATTCCCTATTGGGTTTTGTGAAGAGCCAGTCACAGATCAGCACAGTTTAGAACAGCTCAGGCTCCTGGGAACGATTTTAACATTGCAATTCAACATTTACTGTTGCTCAAGCACGTGTTCAGGGGTCCGTTGGCGTGAACCCAATCCCACATTCCCCTGTTCCTCTTCAATAAGGCCCTACTGCAAGCTTCAGTTTATATGCTCTTTGCACATTATCCACTGTCTCATGCATATGCTTCAGGAAAAGCACAGGAAACATAATCAAACCAAGGTGTTCCGTTATTCTTTCCGTCCAGGTGCAAAATCACCTTAAATCAGCTTCCCTAAGCAAAGAGAACTCAGATGCTCAGTCCCATGTGGAAACTTCTGCTTCGCCTTGGTGTCACCAACGGCCTCATTGAGAAAACGTTCCTTGAAAAGTAAACCATTGTTTTTCGTTAGATAAACATCTACGGCTCCACAGATGGGACAGACAGGGATACTCACTCCAAGAAGTTCCAAGCAATTTACGGCACCATCATCAACAGCCTCTGCTTTAATTTCTTTTCTCGGACTGTCATTTCATGCAGGCAGTTATGAGTTTTGAACTATGGATAGTTTTACTGCACTGAAGGGAGCTGCTTCGCTGACAGTAATGCAGGAGTTACAACTTGTTGTTTAAGCTCTGCTGAAATTTTCCACTAACCCTCCCATCCTTTCACTCCCGTCCTGGATCAAGGACATGTCACTTTTGCGATGGTAGGAGAGAAAGATTGCTGTTCCCCCAGGGATACTCTGCTAGGGGCATGTTAGTGCGGAAAATCTCATTACATCACGCAGAGTAACAGCCTCTAATTGGTCCCTGTCCTTTTCAAGAAGCTCTCACTGTTTGGGCAGGACATCGATGGGTCGGCAGACATGTTCCTCCATGCAGATGATGGCAGTGTTCCCCCTAGATGTTGCTCCAAGAACTGCATTCCTCAGACCATACACCAGAACTCAATGAACCCTGCATTCATGACTACTCTGAGGCTGATCTCCATGTCTTTGAAAGCAATGAGTTGCAATAACGGGCTCATTGTCAAAAGAAGAATGAAAATGGAATTGGCTGCTTGTTGTGCCGTGATTCATCGCTAAGTGTCTAGGTAAGTGCTGTTGTGGCTTTGAGGGAAAACAGCCTCCTTGGCTAACAGCAGACCAGACATCTTACTCAAGGATGTTTTCCCTCCTCCTTAAAAATGGGGTAAGCCCAGCAGAGACCGTGAAATAACTATAGTTGCAATAGATACTGTGAGACCAATCTGAGTTCTGTGTGGGGACAGGAGGGGCCTTGCTGGCTGCAATCCCCGTTATGTTAATACCATCTAGAATCTTCTTCTCTGGTTTCATATTTACCTTGCAGTTAGAATACCACCGAATTTCCCTCGCTGCAGATGCAGCTTCTGGATCAGTCTGTCTGCTCGAACATTAAAAAAGACATCACTAGATTTCTAGGTCAGGCTAATAATTGGAAAAACTGACTAGAGCTGGGTTTTTTTTCAGACCACATTTTGTTTCAATAAAAGGTTTTTTTTCCACAGTGTCGTATTTCACATTTCTGTCAAGGTAATGAAATCTGAAGTCTTGAAGTCCACTTTCAGGGTGACGCACGCAAGGTGGATTGGCATCGTTTTGGCACGGCGACGCCGCTGTCTTGTCCCTCGGTATAATCACCGGCACCCCGTGTTTCCTCGCTGCAATGTGGCTGCCCATTGCTCAGTGACCCACAAATGGATCCGCCGTGAGGTCACAGTCATTCTGCCCCTCTACTCTCACGCCATTTACTTCCCGTCAATTACTTACGCAAAACTCCACTTTAAATGAATTCCCCACACTGCAGTGCTGCTAATTAGCAGCAGCTCTGCCTACATCTTTGCTCCCACGACACTTACGGTCTCCAGATAAGCTGTTTTCATGGGCTTGACCGTAGAATACATCATTCAAACCACAAACATTAACTGCACTAGACATTTTCATTGAACGTAGCTCTGGGAACGAGGCCTTGTCCTGAATTCACCCCGGACACACAAATACCCAAACCCTTGCCCTGGCCTCATTGTAGATCTTACTTCTGGTATCCCGGTGACAACTAGCTTGCGGTACTGTAGTACAACATTATAACAATAAATAATGTCAACGTACTGGACCATGTCTCTGCCTACTGCATTGTTCAAACCCCTTTCTTGGATAGCTATTCCCACTCCCTGTCTCTTTCTCCTGATTGGCTACTCAGACTCCTTGTCCACAGTGACTCCTCCCACCACAGAGCCCTCTTCTGATCCATTTCCAGCCCCTGGCACCAGGAGGCCTTAACGGACGCTCACACTGCCAGAGCCAATCGGATCGTGATGCCTTAAGCAGTTGTATCGACGCTGATCCGAGCGGCAGCAGCGCCTCCTGAGGCACGGGGCTGGACCCCTGGCAAGCGCAATGTCGCTCATGGGGTTTTCTTGGTATTTGTTTTCAGGGAAAGGCAGCAGCGACAGAGTCCGATGCCAAGGCAGAGCCTGGCTGGCATCATTCCAGATGAACCTGATGCTCCTAGCGGCTGAGCTGCCATCGCCGCCTCGCGGCTCGCTAAGTCAGATCGTGCCGGGGCACTAAGCAGGCAGCGCGGGGCCTCACCGCAGATCGGCGTCATCGCCCCTTGTTTTATCTGTCATGCCTCCACCGCCGTGGCGAACCCTGTATTCAAACGTGGCGTCCAAACCGACAGGCGGACGGCCAGGATCGGGGGCCGCTTCTCTCAGCTGTATCTCCACACCTCCCAGAAATAAAAGGCTCCTTTTGGAAAACGTCACTGCGGCATGGATCGTCGCATAAGGAAATACGAAACGGGGTTCCTTTTGGATGAATACACCTTCCTTTGTCTGTGGTGAAAGCTATTCCCAGCTCATGATCCCGGCACAGCAAGAAGAGACAAGTTGTCGTATAGTACCCCCAAACATTTTTATTTTAACTTTCCTGGATTACTAAAGTATATGACAAAAACAGCATGTTGCTCCGGAACATTCAATGGCCGTGCAGGTGTTGTATTATCGTTTTATGCCTGATGGCAAAAAAATAGTGGTAACTTTTTTGTGATAAAATATCTAAAAACAGATTTTATGATTTAAAGGTCTGCTAGAATCAGTACCACTTCTTATATTGCACCAGAAAGGCCCCTCTGGGTAGTAAAGCGAAGCAGCCGTGTTTTGGGTGCAGTACCTGATTTGGCCAGCCAGGGGCAGTGCACATTGTCAGAGACCCCGCGTCCATGCTATGAGCGGTAGCTCCCAGAGAAGCGGCTTGCCACTTGGCGCGCTGACCGTGGTACCTCGACTCGGCATTGGAATGCTAGCCTGGCATTCACCATTTAAAATGGAAAATAGGCAATGGATTCCACACAGAGGGTTTTCTTTGGGTAACTTTTTCTCTCTGTTGGAAAAAAGCTCACTTGTGCGCAGATTTTTCTTTTTTCCCTCCCCTCATTTAAACACAGGCAGCCAAATTCCACTTAAAGCTCTGTCCCCAGGGACAGAACAGCTACTTGCCATGAATATAATATACTTATAGCTGTTAAATATCAATCTACACTTAATCTAACCCTCAGCAGCCCATATAACGCTAACCTCGCTATCCTTGCATCGTCTGCACTTCAGATCAGCAAGGCCTGCTGATCTACACTGTAGATTGACTAATCGTCCCATCACACATGAAAGCGACAAAGGGATTAACAGATACACCCTAGCACCTACTCTTCTTATAAACCCAGCTGAAGCCCAAAAATAAAAAAAGGGGTCGGAAAAAAGAGGACACCAAAAAAAGGGCAGCTGTTTCTTTATTTATGAAGAGCCCATTAGCACTGGTGGGGGGGGAGAAGCACTGGTTGTACTTTATGAATAAATAAAAAGTGCACTTACTGAAATAAAAGCCTCTCTCTCCGCACACGAACTGCAGCGTGTCCACCAGCTCCGCTCCGCACAGCGTCTCGGGACCCGCCGTCGCAGCTGGCGTCAGCGCCAGAACGCACAGCACCAGGGACAGGGTATGGGTACAGGAGATACAGCACATCTTACTCTGCGACCAATAGGGAGAGGGACACCGTCAGAGGATTCCAGCACAGCACGCAGGGCGACCAATAGATAGCGAGGGATGCGGTCACTGGGAGCACAAAGCGCGCCAGGCCGCCTAAGCCTCTTCCACAGCTTTAAACTATTATTCCTATCCCTCGTGTAATCGCGACGCTTATGATCAGCAATAGTATTTCGCTTCAGTCCTTTAAAGTTCCGTAATCATCTCATTATAATCAAGGACGCCGTATCCTTTCCTGTCCTCAAGGATGAGTGCACTGATATCTGTGTAGTTACAGATAAACAGGTGGCCAAACACAGACGAATGGTTAGCGACAGACTTGCAGGGGGGTGGGGGGCATAGACGTCGCTCATTCAGGCTACCTGCCCAACTCGCAGAGGCTGAATCTCACGATCGGTCCGGTCAGGTGGAATGTACCGAGCTCACATGCGCGAGCTGCATCCAGGGAGAATCGGTGTTTCCCACATCTGTCCCAGCCGTAAAGGCGTTTTATTCAAAAGAGTAAGTGTGCCAGATTAAGGAAACGACCGCACGTAAAGTGTTTCTAGAAACAAACAAGAAGTTTACAATGTCTAAGGATGGGCTTTAAACGGTATTTTGGCGAAATGTCACACGCGGCATTTATATAGTTTTTGCCCAAAAGCCCTATACAGAAGCGATGTGTGCCATTTTAGCATAAAGGGCACATAAGCTATTTATTTAATGAATGCTCAGATTATTTTAAACAGAATTTGTTATATATACTGGAATACTGTCCTATTTACCTTGATGATTAGCTAGCGGATAGTGGTTATGGGAATCAGCAATTTAATAGATAATAATTAATAATAAATAAAGTAGTAATTGGACGCAGTGAGACACCGTTGCTCAGCTGCCTGAAAACACACGCACATTAAATGCTGAGCCGGGGATCTTGCTGTCTAGGACAGAGTAAAATGAGATGGAAACTGCAGAACTGCCAGAATCGGTGGCAAGAGCTCGAGGAAGCTGCACGGGCCAAATTTACATAATAAAAAGAATCTACGGCGGATTCTCGCGCGGCCGCCTGGAATCCGCTGCGCTTCTGCTCGTTTTCTCCAAGTGCGCCTGTGAGAGCCGCGGCTGTGCAGCAAGCCATTTCTGGAAAAAGTTTGTTTATTCCGTTTTATTTTATTATTTGTGCGGAGCTGTCGGAAATGAGTTTCAAAGTTCACAGCAACTGAATGCCCATAACTTATCATTTATCACCACTGCCCAATTAAATAATCCATCTAACATGCACCGAAAGGCAAAACGTATCCAAAATGCTAAAACCGTACACACGTCAATAAACGTCCCTGTTTATCTATATTATTATAGAGACAAACACGTGCTCTGTAGTGCACCTAGTAATAATACACGTCAATATTATTACAAAAATGACAAATTGCAACAGTAAATGAAATTATATGCATACGAAGACATGTACATATACAACACAAAACACCGATGGAAAGACAATTAGATGTTAATCTACAGTAAAATAATACTAGTTTAATCAAAATGGTGTATTTCAAAGCTCAGTGATTAAGTTATGTCATCATTGATGCAATCTTTCTATTCATAGGTGGAAAGTATTTATTCACAGGATGTAAAACTAAGCGCTCAGCGCAGTGATGATATGTAATGCGTTATCAAATACAAGGTGTATTATTTAGAGTAAAACGAAATCCGTACAGTTACCTTGAAGACATCACACAACTGCCACTGAAAGAAGTGACCGGCGATCATACCCAAGGGTCTCCACACGGCAAAGACCAGCAAAAATGAATTTGTTTGAAGTCATTAAAAAATCCAGCGAGAAAGACGATGGGATGGATGTAGGCAATGTCACATCTCAGTGTTTCGACAATGTTCCATTGCGCAGGCTCGTTTTGGTGAAGTGAGATTTAGCGAACAGGAGACGGATTTAGAGAGAAAATCCTTCACATTTATCTATATTACAGATATTTTCAACAGGAAACAGCTGTTGCAGTCTCTGCCTTCTCCTCTCGCTAAGTTACTCATTAGGAATTTTGGGCACATTTTCAAATAACGTCATTCCACTTTTTTTTCGATGGGATTGAATTTTGATCTCGTAAAGCCTTTCAAGATAAAAGAGAGTTACCGTGCCACCCGCGCTGCTTAACAAAGCTAGTTAGGAGAAACAGCACGTTATAATCAGTATATAGTTCAAATAAAATGCATTTTAAAAATCTGTGCGAATCAGCGACTAGAGCACATGACAATATTACTGCCCACGAAGCATTTGTGCGCTTTATTGGGTGTTAGGTGTGTGTGTGTGCACAGAAAGGTACCAAACAATCGGAGAAAGGAGAAACCTGACTGTAGAATTTAACTTGTCTTATTACGCTGTAATACCGGTGTTACTGATAGCATGTTATTTGCTATTTTCATTTAGACTGTTAAATACATTCACCTACTACACTGCTGCTGGGATTTTGTGCGCTTTGAATCAGAGACGCTGGGTCAGCTAAAAAAGAGGTAGCCAACAGTTCAGTTTCACTGAACATGAACTACGACTGCACTAAAACTTTATGAATCCGTTTGCGTTTGTTGGGTGTTGGTCTGGCGCGCGTCCGCTGGATTTGGGGGGGGGGGGGGGGGGGGGAGAAAACAGGGCAGGTTGACCTTATACAGGGGAAAGTCGGAGAGGCTGGCAGATCACGCTTTCTGCGGTGTCTTCGCGCAGACACACGCCTCATCTACACCCAGCCTACCTTTCAATCGGCACCTCTTGCACTTTTCCCGTCCCGCTCACATGTCAAGAATCAAGCCGTCCACTGCTGCTCACCGAAACATAGTGGGCTAGGTTGGATGGGTTCATTTGTTTCCCAGTGAAACTGTTTTATCGTATTCCATAAACGAACGAATAAAGGGCCAGTTGAATTTCTATTTATCGTGTGACTTTTTGTCCCAGTTCTTAGGCGGCAGCAAATGCATGAATGGGGACTGTTCCGGAACATCAACATTGATTACAAACATTGAATTTTATAAACATGGGCATATCTTTTCATATTAAATATAGAGGAGATACGATACTGAAAAGCTTATCCTCATAAAACTTCACAAAAACACTTTTTGCTGCCTGGACAGTTGAATCGTGAGGTTAATTGTTTCATCGATATGTTCAAGCTTGTAAAAGGATCAGTCTCGTGAGTGGCATTATTTGCCTTTGAATGATTAGATGGATATTCAGTATGAAATCCTGCTCTTGATCAATGTTCCATTTCCCTTGATGACGTAGCACTGCACAGAGCCCAAAGCACTACATGTACAATGCTGATGCCACAACACTAACCCTAGAGCACATAGTGCTGCTGGGCAACTGGAAGAAGACCTTTATCTCACACGGTTGCTGTAAACATCCACTGATGTTGCGGTCTTGGCTTGTTGGCTTCTACTCTTCTTGGGGTTACAATTCCCGATTTTGCACGACTGAACCATGTCACAGAAGAACAGAAGAGATGCTGGACTTGGTGTCCTTCTTAATCGGGATGCTGCGAGGAAGATGAATCAGCGTACCACACTGGATCTTGTGTGGAGGAAGCCAGGGAAGACGATTGATTTCTGAGGCATCTAAAGTGCTTCCGCATCACTCAGGAGGTAAAACTGCAGGCAGTTGTGGGTAGGATTCCTGGATACAAAGACCCAGTCGTCACACACACAGCCATTTCTCTCCTTTGTCAAACACACACACAACATAATCCTACAGCCACTGCCTTCCCTCGTCTCACAAAATACCCTGCATTAGATGCCCTTTATCAAACATGCACATTTTTCGCTCGCGTTATTATTTTTCTTTTTGCAGACATTTTCTCATGCAGGCGTGTTAGGACAGACGCGTCGGCCGCCATGCAGATTACATGCCTCTCGTAAGACATCCCTCATCATTCGTGATCATCACATTGCTTTGCCATCATTGCAATCCAAGGGAACAGCTGGGAGCATGACGTCACTGATGGAAAGCAAAACGCTGACGTCACCAGACTCAGCGTGAACTCAAATCTAGGCACCTGCATCTTAGGACACAAATGCAATGTGACATGTCTACTGTGGAGCTCTCTCCCCCCCCCCCCAAACAACAACCATCCCCACCCCTCCCCCAACCACACACACAAGACGGTAACACATCGTCAAATGTAAGTTCACAGAGTGTGCATGAAATCTGTATTCAGAGGAAAAAACATGAAATATTTTAGGTTAATTTTTTTTTTTATGTAATTATTACGTTACTGCTTCAGCACACTAATTTTATACCAGATGACATTCTAGCTTCTGAGTGGTCGCATGACAGTAATACATAATTCTTGGCACCTGCCCTCAAACCAAATCTGCTCCCCTGCTTTCTCAAGCCCAGCCAGAAAATCCTCAACAGCTCCTATATTTCCAAGGATGAGGTAAACTTTGGAGGCATGTAGGGTGACACACCAGCGGCACTCGCACATGAATGTTTAGGGAATGAAGTCAAAGAGATTACGGGATTCTGATCAAGGGGGGAGACTTAGAGAGAAGGCACTGAAAATAACCAAGCAGATGGAGGAAAAATTTGTGGCAGTTCACAGAACCAGGGGCATGGAGATGTGAGGCCAATGGCTGTCAAAAATGACCTGGATACAACTGGAGCCCTGATCACATGACACAGACGCTGACATGGTGGCATTTATGAGGTCATGAGTCATGCACTGCAGCGGACGAATCATCACGGTCCTCATAACTGCCTTTCGAGATAACTGATACAGTTAATCCATTTATAAGACTTGTACATAAAACAAGAGCAGGTGTATAATACCATTAAAGCCTCTTGGGACTAGAACCTGCGACCATAAATGTGACTCTGCGCTACTGCTGTGTAGAGAACGTTTTCGAAGCTTTCTCGAGTCATGACACAGAAACGCCTTTTACGGAAACAAACCGGAAAGCACAGGGTTAAACAAAAAGGCTTGCATTCTGCAGTCTTCCATTGTTTTAGCCAATCCCTTCTGGGAGGTTCAAAATCCTCTGTGGTTGTTTCTGGCCCGTGAGCACATTGTTCTACCCTTGGGGTCTCGCTGCTCCTAGTGTTCTTTGCTAAGGTGCAGAGGGTACCGCACAGTTCACTCCAGGCCGAGAGAACAATCGCAGAGTCGGGGCTCAAAACTGTCATAATCCGTAGTTTGAGTTGCACCGCTTCAGTAAATCTGATCACTTCTGGACAGGAGAGGGAAGCGGGTGCTTTTTCTCACTCCCCAATACATTTCCACGGTGTCTGAGGCAGATAAACACTCCCCCGTAATATTACACTTTTCAAAGCCTTTCAAGGAACTTCAGATGACCTGGTGTGAGACGGGTGTGAGGGATCCTGGCTTTCGTTCCACACCTTCCATCCTCAGTGTGACCGTAATTTACTTCATTTAACAACCTTTCCTCTCTGTTAAATGTGTCAGTGTCATCATTTCAGGAGAATAAAATAAACACTGGAAGCTTCTTCTACAATAACAGTCTCCCCCCCCCCACCGTCTCTCTCTCTCTCTCTCTCTCTCTCTCTCTCTCTCTCTCTCTCTCTCTCTCGCTCCTTTCCCATATTCTGTTTGAAGCAAAGGGGTAACATCACCTTTGGATAGCTTCCTGTGTTGCTCTCTCTGCCGTGCCGCCAGAACAACTGTCTCCCTGCCAGCCCCCTCCGTCTGGGAAGCTGCCGGCCCACTCGAACTCGCTGACCAGGAAAGGGTTTGTTTTCCCCACAACGGACTCTGGGGGGATGGCGAGAGAGTTGACAGCATCCCACGTCTGGTCCCGACCCTGCTAGCTTGCCCGCACAGCATGCCTCTTCCTGGGAGGAAGCAGGGGGAGAAACGAGGTCAGGAGGGGTTGTTACTGCACTGAGCCAATCTAGAGGAAGTAGAGTCTGAAGTCATTACTAAGCGAGGCCATATACAGGAAGTGGATTCTGAGGTCATTAAAGAGCACAGTCATATATAAGTAGAAATATGAGGTCATCATTCAACGCAGCTATAAAAGATCATCCAGAGGAAAGAGCAGACAAAACAAGATTAGCGCGATTGCAAAACAACTCTCAGATGTTTTTAAATAAAACCTTAAAAGCTGAAAGTTTGATTTGTGTCCATTTCAACGTGTCCACTCATTTAGGGGAATGAACTTGCATAATTGACACCATACAACATAAGCAATAAACAAGCTAGTGATTTTATAGCCTTAGATGATTATATGATAACAAAATAGATGCTTTAAAAATATGATGTCCTCTGTTTTATGCCCCGTGTTTCCTGGGATAGGGTCCAGGCCCAAGAAGACCCTGTACTGCACGGACTATGGAAATTGGATGGAAGGGTGAATAGAATAAAAAACAGACATTTGAACTGTTAGCCTGTTTAAGTTACATCACTTTTCACAACGAATATGGCCACAGTAAGCAGCTAAAAATTGGCTGTTTTTCATCATTTCCATTATATTCCGGTTTGTATAGAATTTAGCATTAGCAACCTGCAAATAATCGTGCTTTCGAGAAAACCCTGTTGACAGCTCTTAAAATTTTCACGTAACTGGCAGTTTTTAAGCCTTGATCGGCCCAGTATAGCAGAATTTTACCCACTGCTCGTTAGCTACGTTCATGTCTTGTTTTCTGAAACCATACAACTGGTCAAGATCTGAGACGCTAAGAGATGGTGAAAGACACCATTATGTGTCAGGGTCAGCGCCCGTCTGACCCTGTCCTTGGGTCTCTTCCCCGTGTGGCCGGCAGCCATTGCTGGCCATCCTGTTCCTTCCTGTCTTTGTACTAGACCCTTGCGTGTCTCTCCTGCTCCCTGGACTGCCACATAGCTCAAAGGGCTGCGTGTGGAGCACAGAGGCTCTACCCTGCAGTTGTAGTTACGAGGTCAGCCTCACCTCTTTTGTTTGTTTATTGTTTTTCTGTTATTCCTAGTGTTTAATAGCCCTTTGCGTCCCTATTTTTGGTTTATCCTTAGATTGATATTGTTTATCCCTGTGTTTAATCAGTCTTGTTTATGGTTCTCTGCCCCTGCCTTGGTTATCTTCTGTCTTACTTCTTTCTTGAGAGTGCAGTATTTCCCTGTGTTTCCCCAGTTTCAGGTTCTTTGGTTCCTTGTTTATTAGTGCAAGAGTCTTCAGCTGTGTTTTGTTGCCCTGTGCCCTCATTGATTGGTTGTTTTTGATGATTCACACCTGCCTTTTGCTACTCCTCGTTATCATTATATTAAAGTACCTGCCTTTGTTCATCTCCTTAGTGGGTGATTGTGGTTTTTTTTGTGTGTTCTGTTTTGTTTAATAAACCCATTTAGACTCTGGGCCGCAAGTGGATCGTCCTCTTTTTTTCCTGCCTGCACCATGCATCACGTCCGTAGCATTATAAGACTCGCTAGTTCTCACTAGTCCGGGTCTTATCTAAACCAGGGTGTGCCGGCTCGTGACTGGCCTGCAGAGGACGTAGATCTGTCGAAGAGGAGGAAGTAGAGGCTGAGGTTTTTAGGAGTAGGATGTCCTAATTGCAGTTTGCTAGACTCCATTATACTTCACACAGTGGTGGCTGACAGAGACCCAGGAGAGGCGGAAGGTGAGGGAGGAGAGCCGAATAAACCAGCCAGGAGAAGCGGGGACTTTCATTTGAGGGCCCCATAACTGGTTGATCTTCTACTCAAATCCTGGTCATAATAACCCACGCATTTATTTCCTGAACTCTAGAAATTGTATTATTTCTAGAATGATGGCCCACATGTTGTCTTTTATTGCACAATATAGTAGCATGCAGCTGTCGTTGCTGATGAGTCTATATGCTCTTCTGGCTGCAACAAGTCCATGGAATGAATGCCAGACCTCACAAACCGTTTGCTGTAGCACACAGGTGTTCTGGACGCCGGTCACGGAATGGAAGCGGTACTACGGCTATGTGTTCGTGTGAGTCTGTCCTTCCATCTACATATATTCTCATTCTATATCTGTTCATATGGAAGAAATAAAGATGTGTCATTACGTGACGCACTAAAAACAGGCTCTTGTTTTCATCCTCTGTGTTGCCCCAGCAACACGCTTGGGTCAGAATGTTTCGGCGAAGTCTGAGGGAAGATCTCACAGTGCCAGCTGATTAAGACCAAGTATACATAGTAGGACCGACAGACGGAATCAGTGGAGTGGGCCAGTTTTAAATAACAAGACAGCTGGAGTGTCTGGCTAATCAACGACTGTGCTAGTCCTTGAATATTCTTAGAAACACATTCAGGCTTAGCAAAGCAATTCTGGCAAGAAAGTGCAAAGTTCCACTCTGCTAGTCTGAGATCGTCGACTGGGGCCTTAAGCTCGGGAATATCTGCCATGAAGAATCCCCAAGAAGATACGTAAAATGGTGCATTGACTCGCACTCCATTGTCTTGGGCCCTTTAAAAAGCACTTTTGGTTTTATAATAATTTAGACCACAAGAAACCCCAGCACCCTGTAAATCAGCTGAGAAATTCAAGGAAAAGGCACAAAACAAACCAGTTTGGTTTTGTGTGGTCATGTGCTACCATGTGGCAGGCCAAAGACGTCGAGTCCAGCAGTGACTGACCATGAGAAGAAATGATCATATTATCACTCTACGTAGGAAAGAGACAAAACCGAAAGAAAATAAGCTCATGCTGAAAAGTTAAGAGTTAAGAGGCACTCTTGGCAACTTCTCAGTGTTCAGTGGAAGGAGCTCTCTTCAATAACAAAAGTATCAGTTGCAGCTTTGATTTTTAAATCTTTTTCGAAACTAATTGCTAACATGCTCCTGCAGCATGTTTCTGGCAAATCCAAGCCCATTTAACAAAGGAGATGTTTGCTCAAAATAGTGTGGCACTACTGCTCCCCAACACACACACACACACACATACAGAGCTGTACTCATATCTTTGTGGGGACCGTCCATTCATCTCTATGGGCAAAACCCTAATCCCAGCAATGGCAACCTTAACCCCTACTCAGCCCTAACCTTAACTAAGTAACCAAACAAAATAAGTCTTTTGGCATTTTTTTTTCATAAAATTGAATTTCCCTTTTTGGGGACTGGAAAAAAAATGGTCCCCACAACGTCAAAATGACATGTTTTTATCACATTGTAGGGACATTTGGTCCCCACAGTGTAATGTATATCTGACCCACACACGCACACATGCACACAGCATTCTGGCTGGCCTGAGTCTGTTTAGAGGTCAGAAACCTGCCTCATCCAGCAACGACAGAGCCTCACCCTCAGGGAATCGTGCTTCCAGTCTCCCGTGTATAGCTGAGGGCTGGATACTGGGCCTTAGCCCTCCCCCCTATAGTAGATGGAATTGCCTCGCACCACCTAACCAGAGTACAAAGCCATGTTACCACGATCTATCATCCTATCATACCAACTTTGTTACGATCTGTGGTGCACTCCTCCGTATCTTTGTCTGCAAAGATGTTCTGCCTGCATGACCTGTCCAATGTATTACTGCAATCTACATTTCATGAGATTCGCGTGAGACAATCCACAACCCCCCTCCCCCCCTCAGTGACCGTCAGCATGGAGATGCAGGTATGAGGAAGGTGGAAAAGATCAGGGCGCCATGGAGAGTGCACATGGAGGGTGGTAGTGTGTTGGGAGGTCAAACCGGTGGGTTTAAAGGTCAAGAGGGGCCGGGGGGGGGGGGGGGTGGTGGATCAGATGAAGGCTGCGCTGCTTACAACTTGACACTGGGGAGGTGAAAGCGAAAGGGGCAGCCAGACCCCCCCCAGCCACCCATACCCCAACCCCCCTTGCGGGGAGTCGTCCAGGACACACTGAAGCAATTAGAGGCTCGTATAAATCAATTTGCAGTTGGTTTTAAAACTGATCTGTTCCCAACAATCCCTGGACAGGGTATGATTCAGGTTTGTTTTGATTTGTGAGTTCGGAACGCAGTGGGGTTTGAAATGGCCTGGGTTTAAGTTCTGTTTTGGGGTCGGTTGGTTGGAATGAATTGGGATGGGGGGGGGGGGGGTTAATTCTATTCAGGGTGTGGTTAGTTGAAATAGAGTTAAGTTTCACGCCAGTTTGGGATATGACACATATTGTCCATCATCCTCCTTGATAGGTTACCACGATTGCCTTTTAAAAATGAAACGTCAGTGCAATTCCATGGATAATCACCAGCAAGAAACAAACTGTGCAATGCTGTGCATAGTGACCTTTTTACTAAACGAAAGTGACCGTTGCTATATATTTAGATGTCAATTTTTTTCAATTCTGTCACTAAAAACTTGAGAAGTTATGGCTTAGCCTAAACTTTGGCCATAGCAATTCTCAGATGTTAAATACATTTAATAGATCAACAGCAACTATGCCAGTAATTGCCATCGTGGAAAATACAAAGAAATGTACTAGCCATTCCTCATAGTGTCACACATATTACTCATTCATGCAAAATCAACAGAAATGCAAAGCACTTCGTGCCAGCCTGCTTGTGAAAGCGTACTGAAATTAATGAAATTCCCCGGACAAAGACTAGCACTGTTAACTTCGTAGCCACAGCTTTGCTGATTTTTCATTCGTTTCACGCCACTGCCATCTAGTGCCCGCATAAGGACAAGCAAAGGATTTCTAATACTTGGAATACAGTCGAAAATTAAGACCTAACAGTAACTGGAGGGACTGTAAATTATTTGAATACGTGTAAAGTTTCATCTTCAGATTAAATAATGTTTTCATGTTATCTGAACAATCCCATATCATATCACCATACCACAATTCATTTACGTAGGTGTCCATGCATCCACCTTCGAGAGGTTTATCCAGTATATCTTCCCGGGGAAGCCTAGAGTTTCTCCCAGGCAGCACAGTGGGGAAAGCAGGGAACACTCTGGACGGGATGGTAGTTCATCTCAGGGCACACACATTTACATAGCATTTAGCAAATGAGCGCCATTATTTTGCAATATAACAACAGCAATGATAATAAGAGAAGTTAATATCACGGAAACAAAAACACTAAATAGGCTACTTTTCCGTCTAGTGGTAATATTCCTAAAGAGATAGATGTGCTTCTATTGTCAGTGCTTAAAGAATGAATTTAGCGGTATTGGTAAATACAATCAACTACTTCCGGGTAACAAAATCACGTGACACAAGGCTGACAGTAGTGGCTGCCAGTACGAGGTGGCTGGAGATTATACTGACGATCACTGGCACACTTTCGACAAAGATAGCCATGGATGAAGACGGTCTGCCGATTGTCGGCTCGGGAGTTGATCTGACAAAGGTGAGCTTTCCGTTGGTTTCGGTTTAGCTGTCTGCGTCTTCCACAGTAAACGGAACTGACACGGGGCACTCGTTTCGTTTTGTAATAAAAGAAGACATGCAAAGGAAAGTTATTTATGTAGCACATGAATATGACGAATGTTTCCCAGTGCACAGCTCCTCGCTCTGGAGCCATTAAGCCCTTTGCGTTCTGCCTGACTGCCTGCATCTTATTGACGGATCCATCCCTCAGGTCCCGGCTATCCCGCAGAAAAGAGTCGTTGCGTTTCTCAACCAGTTCATTGTGCATACGGTCAGGTTCCTCAACCGGTTTTCCACTGTCTGTGAAGAGGTAAATAAACCTGTCCAACTGTCCATGATATTATAATAAAGGTCATTGTTAGTGTTTGGGTAGCGGACATACTGTTCCTGTGTCTGTTTCAGAAATTGGCCAGCATATCCCTTAGGATTCAGCAAATTGAAACCACTCTCAGCATTTTGGAAGCGAAGGTTAGTTGTATTTGTCTCGTGTATCATGTGTATGTCTAGCCCGCACTGGTTCTTTTATTTTGTAGTTAATTGTAGTTTGCATTAGTTGGTTGTTTTTTTAAAATATTATTTTTTTAAATGAGAAAATGCACATGATGTCCATCAGATGCACATGGTCAGAGGTTCCCCTACGACCCAGAGGTCTCTGGGCTGTAGCCCGGCAAAGCCTGTATGTTAAACTGCCCTTTTCTGAGCTGGAACTGAAATTGTGTCATGGTTTCTTCAACCAGCTGTCCTCTATCCCTGGTCTGGAGGACGTGAGAGTGGAGGGAGCCACTCGTGCACAGGCTGAGTCTAATGGCCCCGTGCTGATGTCTGGGCAGTCAGAGAACCCCACAGCAGCGTCATCTCCAGAGGTATCCATGCAGAAACTACTTAACCTAGTTAAACATCTCCAGTGTGTGCAGGCACCTTATCATATATTTTGTTTGGTTTAATGTTAATATACTATGACGTTTTTATAATTTTTCCAATCATTCCCATCCTTCAGATTTCATCCCTGTCATATGGTTAGTTTGAAACTTCATCAGCATGTTGTATATCATGCGACAGCACAGTGGTTTGATGTAATTCCACAGAACCCAGAGGAAGCACAACAGCAACACCGGGCAGATGAGGGTAGAGATAACATCATGACTGTGTCCAAAGACCCACGATATGCGAGATACTTAAAGATGGTGCAAGTGGTAAGTTGGGAGTCAAGGGTGGACTGCAGGGAGGAAGTCAACTGGGCTGGTGTTCCGATACTCGGCGTTTACTCTGTTTTGGGGGTAAATCTACATCTTTTCAAATCTTAGGGTGTTCCTGTCATGGCCATAAAAAACAAGATGATACTCGAAGGTTTGGATCCCAGCCTGCTGGAGTAAGTTCCCCTTCCGGAAAGTTCTACCCCTCCATCCACAATGATGTTTCTTCGACTGCAGCTGTTGATGTGAGGCTATGAAATCTGAGATGGATGGGACTGTTGTTAAAAAAAAAAAGTTTGTCATTTGTGATAGTACAAGTACAGTGAGATGCTTGCTTGTGCGTTCCCTGCAGACTGGGTAATTCAAGGTAAGAGGACACAGGACAAACATTTAGTACAGCTCCTCTCAACCCATAGGTCGCGACCCAAATCAAGTTCTGAAAGGGTCGCGAGGCAGAGTTGGAAATGCACGCGTTTTAAAACCAGCAAGCTCCTACACTGATCCATGATCAGATTTCCCAGCCCCAATTAACCTATGTAAATGGGTTTCGGGTCTGCAGCCGGTGAGTGCAGAACTAGTGAACACTCAACCAATCCAAGAAGCCAAACCACAGATGCTTAATTTTAAATTCACTGGCACATCCAATCAGATTTGTGTGATAGGCACCGATTGGCGTAAATTGCAGAGTTCACTGCGTGCTTGATCATAGCATGGTAAAACTTGGGCTGCCATAAAAAAAAAATAAAAAAAGATTGAGAAACACTGACTTCGTAACAGGACATAGACCAACAATAAGGTTAAGAAATATAAGTATGAATATGTAACTGTATATGTGGGCATATGGATTATCTGGAAGAATAAGTGATATAATTATGTACAGTATACATGCATAGCAGTAGTGAATAGCACTAAGGCAGGGGTGGCCAATCTCATCTGCAAAGGGCCGGTGTATATGTAGGTTTTTGGGATAACCTTTAGGCCTGCTGTTCAAACCCAGGTGTGAGTATAGGGCTATAATGGGATCAGTACAAAAACAGCACCTAATCACAGATTTCAACTCGCCTCTTACTGTATTTTACTGGAATTAACCGGTGATTGACAATGTATGTGAAATCCACCCCCTACGGGTTTCAAAGGGCTGTTTCTCCAGATATCAGGCACGTCTACTAAAGGCATTCAGTCTTGTGCACACTGCCTGGCATGTTTGGACTCTTGCTACTGTATTAGTGCATCGCTGCTCATTGCTCTAAGTAGCAAATTCCCTGTACACGCTGCTCCTGCCACTAGCACGGCTGGGGGCGGAGCCAGAACATTGTCTGAACTGTTGTCATATCCTTCTCAGAGGTGGTATTTAAAAGTTATAAAATATCGATCCTGGGAAGTGTCCTGTTCATTTTAATTCCAAGGCTTTAAAATCAATATTTCAAACTATTATCTGAACTTAGACCCATTTTAAAAATAAAACGTTAAGCGAAGCTTAATTTCACAGATTCCACATCCATGTAGCTGTTTATTTACTTAGCAGTTCAGCTTGCGTATGTCGCTGAATGGTACAACAGCTTTGCCCGTTGTTTCTGTTTGACTTTGTGGTGGATCTCTCTTCCCCATTTCCGTCGTCAGTAATCCTGAAGCTCCGGTGCCAGATGGAGGAAAGAAGGATGTAGACGAGGAAGACAATAGCTCCGGCAGCGAATCATCCTTCAGCGACTGATCTCCTCCCGTGACGCAGCCATCTCACTTTAGCATTAAAAGACTGGAATAAACATCACTGGCTCCTATACCATTCTCGCTCACGCCAGACCGGCGGTTCTGCGATGGCTGGGACCACATCGGTGTAGAAACTCAAATTGTATGCGCTCCCAGGGGGGAACAATGTGTGATCACTGGGTGTAATAGGAATGAAACGGGAAGGAGATACTGGGGCTCCCCTGCTAGGCGTAACTGCAGTGAACACCTGCAGGTGTGTGTCACACCCAAAGACATGTGACACATGACTCAGCGAAGGCCTAATATGGACATGCACTTATCAGGGGGTTTGTTCTTAAATGAAGTTTTCAGTCTAGCTAGGCTACTGATTGAAGATCTAGCTTAGGTGTTATTAGTAAGAGCTGGAAAGTCCAAAGTAGCGTCATCCAGAGTCTGTCTCAGCTGTTCTTTACTCTTAATGGCTCCTGTTCTGTTTCATCCCAAATATGTCTCTTTGAGTTCTTATTGGCTAACACATCCCCGTGTAGCACAGCATTTATGCTAGATGTCGTCACTAGAGACAGCCGAGTTGTCTTAAAACAAGAGTTCTAATTAAACCCCAGTGTTTCGTGATGGATTCTGATGGGCTATTCATATGTGAGCTTGTTTGGTTCATCAGGGAGTTTTGAGTGTCTGAGGAATTTCGAGGAGGACTAAATGGAGAATTGGGGGGTCGGGTTTTGGACATTTCATCCATGGCCCATGAGCCTATGCTGCGCTTTAGTGTTCATTAATAAAATGTGTCTAACCTACTGTTGTGATGATGAGAAATAAATTGGGTATAGTTGGGTTCTTTTGGGGAAAAAACTAATACAACATCCAATAGTTTGTGAGTAATAAAAATCCAACATCTGTAAAAAGAATTCAGTTTTATTTCAAAGTGCATGATATGTCTGTAGGTTAAGTGCAACTTTATACAAAAAAGTCAAAATATAAACATGTCATTTTTATCCATTAACTAATGAAAAAATTCAACAAAACAATTTTGTCAGTAGTGGACTGACACTTTCAGTTTCAGTGTGACTTTCTGGAAAAGAAAAAAAATACAAGGTAGTAATCATTAATCTACAACATTATTTCAGATTACCCATTACTCAGTTTTGTCAAGTTTTATGGCCTATGGTTATAAACCATTTGCTGAAACTTTGAACTGATATGTACGTCATACAGTTGTTTAGAAGGTTTTATGCAGTGTGCAATATAACAGATGAAAACAGTCAGGTATAGGGGTGTACAGAGTAGAGATGGACACAGTCAGGTATAGGGGTGTACAGAGTAGAGATGGATACAGTCAGGTATAGGGGTGTACAGAGTAGAGATGGATACAGTCAGGTATAGGGGTGTAGAGAGTAGAGATGGATACAGTCAGGTATAGGGGTGTAGAGAGTAGAAATGGATACAGTCAGGTATAGGAGTGTAGAGAGTAGAGATGGATACAGTCAGGTATAGGGGTGTAGAGAGTAGAGATGGATACAGTCAGGTATAAGGGTATAGAGAGTAGAGATGGATACAGTCAGGTATAGGGGTGTAGAGAGTAGAGATGGATACAGTCAGGTATAGGGGTGTAGAGATGGATACAGTCAGGTATAGGGGTGTAGAGAGTAGAAATGGATACAGTCAGGTATAGGGGTGTACAGAGTAGAGATAGACACAGTCAGGTATAGGGGTGTAGAGAGTAGAGATGGATACAGTCAGGTATAGGGGTGTAGAGAGTAGAGATGGATACAGTCAGGTATAGGGGTGTATAGAGTAGAGATGGACACAGTCAGGTATAGGGGTGTAGAGAGTAGAGATGGATACAGTCAGGTATAGGGGTGTACAGAGTAGAGATGGACACAGTCAGGTATAGGAGTGTAGAGTAGAGATGGATACAGTCAGGTATAGGGGTGTAGAGAGTAGAGATGGATACAGTCAGGTATAGGGGTGTAGAGAGTAGAGATGGATACAGTTAGGTATAGGGGTGTAGAGAGTAGAAATGGATACAGTCAGGTATAGGAGTGTAGAGAGTAGAGATGGATACAGTCAGGTATAGGGGTGTAGAGAGTAGAGATGGATACAGTCAGGTATAGGGGTGTAGAGTAGAGATGGATACAGTCAGGTATAGGGGTGTAGAGAGTAGAGATGGATACAGTCAGGTATAGGGGTGTAGAGAGTAGAGATGGATACAGTTAGGTATAGGGGTGTAGAGAGTAGAAATGGATACAGTCAGGTATAGGAGTGTAGAGAGTAGAGATGGATACAGTCAGGTATAGGGGTGTAGAGAGTAGAGATGGATACAGTCAGGTATAGGGGTGTAGAGTAGAGATGGATACAGTCAGGTATAGGGGTGTAGAGTAGAGATGGATACAGTCAGGTATAGGGGTGTAGAGAGTAGAGATGGATACAGTCAGGTATAGGGGTGTAGAGTAGAGATGGATACAGTCAGGTATAGGGGTGTAGAGTAGAGATGGATACAGTCAGGTATAGGGGTGTACAGAGTAGAGATGGATACAGTCAGGTATAGGGGTGTACAGAGTAGAGATGGATACAGTCAGGTATAGGGGTGTACAGAGTAGAGATGGATACAGTCAGGTATAGGGGTGTACAGAGTAGAGATGGATACAGTCAGGTATAGGGGTATACAGAGTAGAGATGGATACAGTCAGGTATAGGGGTGTAGAGAGTAGAGATGGATACAGTCAGGTATAGAGACGGAGAGAGTAATAACGAAATGCACAAAGATACATTATTAGAAGATAAGCAATATTACCTTGAACTCCCTAATGTAGGTAAAAAAGAAGAAGACGAAAGCAAAGGACACTATCCACTCGCTGACAGCGCTGACAACATGGAGGATGTACTGCTGTTGGCCACAGAAAGGAAGAGGACACTTAGAATTGGTCCCACTAGGGCTGGGCGATGTGAATCAAAAAACATTTATAAACAATGTTTGTAAATTATTCTTCTTCCTTTCATATGAAAAGTAAAAGTCAGATTTATAAAAACCTTGTATAAACCACAATATGTATCATGCAAATTATAAATCCCACATATAGTAGAAACATCTGCACGTGTGGGTACTTAAGATACTGTCCCATTCCGAAGAAGATAACCAATCATTTTTCTTTCTACCCTCAAAACATTTTTGTGAAAGTGAAACTCTCACCAGCACGTTTGCAAAACCATTTCAATGACGATGGAGCCATGAACCACAGAGAAAAAAGATATTTCTCAGAAAGCGAAGTGTAGACGTTTTAATGTCCAAAGTAGAGGAACGGCAAACCATTTTATGCTGCAGTACATTTGCCAGTTTGACAAGAAATTAAAAAGACTCGAAAGGCAACATGTGACTGCTGCTGTTAATGCGGTCAGTCAACAAGCCGGATACAGACAAAAATTTAAAATCTGTTGAACTGGCGTTCATAACATAAAAAGTCTATTTATTATCAATGTTTAAACAAACAGTGCTATGGTATACACTTTGCAGATCAAATTACATTTGCCTCCTAAACTTTTTATATAAGCCTAATATACAAATCATCTAAATAATGTAAAATTATGTACAAAGTTACACTGAAAGTACTATGTTTTGGCCCCCTTACTAAAAATGCAGTTAATGGCAGTGAAAAGTTTATAACTCGCAGTCGCAAAGATAGCTAACGTGAGAGAGGCTGGTTGCAAAGGCGTAGTCAAGGCAAGACTGAATATTGAAGTTACACTTAGACTAACATATACAGACACTCCTCTGCTTACGAACTTTCAACTTATGAACTTTCAACTTACGAACTTTCAACTTACGAACTTTCAGACATACGAATGAAGAGGACTGCAAGTTCAAATTGTGTTCATTGGGCTGCCCGCAACATCAATATTTTTTCCTGTGCGCCAATTCTGCCCAGTACGACTTCTGGCTGCTATTCCCGCCGCGCAGCAGCGTAGCGTGCGAACTCCCAGCATCCTAGTTCTTAGTACTTGCGTATACCATTAAAATGATGTTGAATAACGACTTACGAACATCTCAAGTTACGAACAGCCGTTCGGAACGTAACTCATTCATAAGTAGAGGAGCGTCTGTAGTATGTAGGGCCTAAAAACCTTTTGATAGTCTAAGCGTATCTTTAATTGTTGACCTTTCACTAATATTTAAATATTATATTATTTTATGTGATCCAAATCATTTTCAGCATTGTTGTCACAAATAACTGATACCGCAAATGTGAAGGGGGTGTACATGCAGATGCACACATGTTGGTGCCTGTATTTGCTTTGACTTTTCAGTATGTGCATATGTAACTCAGACTCCATGCAATGAATATATTCTTACATAGAAATTCATTCATTAGAAAAATCAAACAAATTCTGAATGTTAGTTCTATATCAAATATAATAAAAATAACTTCAAAGAAGTTATATCATGTATTGCTATTCTGGCTAAAAATAGAAAGATATGGGGCCTTATTCATAAAGACTTCATAAGTAACAAAGTAACATTTGTATGCACATTTATATGAAGATTTTTGGATTTAAAAAGGCACGGCGAAAACAAAACAAACCCTGAACGAGTTCGGAGCAGTCGTACGAACGTTTTGTTGGAGATATAAATGAAAGACATCTAGAGGTTAAATGTTCCGTCGTAAGTCAGAGCTACACAGTTTGCAAACACAGGGTTTCTTTCATTGTTTGCAAACATACATTCAGCTATTCAGTACAGAAATTTATTTCTTCCAAACAGAAGTCTTAAAACAATAACAAAAATAAACCGCCTTCCTTTTCAGATTTGCCGGAAAAATAAATGGCTTTAAAGTGCATTCTATTCAACTTCCTTTGGTGCAGCGATGCAGTAGTATGACGTATTACCTCATTATGTATCTTCCAGTGCAGCTTGGAGGACTTCACCAGCACTCCACATACGATCACTGATGGAGGGAAAGTTCAGGAGAACCTCAACACAACACAGTGTTGTAATCTCAAATCAAGAGGATGATTTCTGTGGGGTGCAGGTCAATATGGCAGTGAAAAGTTTATAACTCGCAGTCACAAAGATAGCTAACGTGAGAGAGGCTGGTTGCAAAGTGGTAGTCAAGGTAAGACTTTGAATATTAAAGTTACACTTAGACTAACATATACAGACACTCCTCTGCTTACGAACTAAGCAGGCTATTTTTTACAGTGCAGCTAGGCCACACAGTTTCAAGCCAAGTCGAATGCTTTAGTTGATCATAACAGACAAATCACACTCCTAGATATCCGCTTCCCTCACATCACACCACGGCACTTTGGCTGTTCGAAGGCAAGTGCTTAAGGTGTCTAAGGCAGCAAAGGATACTTGTCACAGAAGCAAAGACGGAAATGGCGGAGATGAAAGTTTGGCTGAGACACACAGTCCTGGAGGACCAATAAGGGTACATTCTGCGGGAGATGATGGACTGGAGGATGATGTAGGTCTCTCCTGACAGAAAGACGGTGAGAGCAGCAATATCGTGCACCAATGGATTCTGGGTCTCCTGGAACAACACCAAGATCCAAATAGGTGCATCACACAATGAGGCAAAGAACCTACTACACACTGGTGTGGGGGTCTACCCTCCTTAGGGCATCCAACATTGAGTTGACTTTCCCACAAAGCATTTCTTTCCTAATTGCTTATAAATCGAAATGACTGATGATTGATCTGATGCCAAGTCAGTTAATGATTAAAGAGAGTAGAGCAGCCTGAGATCTGCTGTGTGAAGTATGAGAGTATTGCTGTCTGAAAAAAATAAAAAAATAATACAACATGCTGATCAAGCTGAACTGCCATGATCAGTCCCTGTCTTGCATGTTGTTTCCCTGTTTGGCCAGCAGATGTCACTGGCCATCCTGTTTGTCTCTGTGTTCCTTGTAACTCTTAGCCCTAGTATTTAGTTGCTTAGTAATGGCCCACACCTGCCCCTTGTCTTGTCCAAGTTACTAGTGTATATATGTGTCTGCCCTTACGTATCGAATGCTTAATTAAAACATGACATAGAATATGGGAAAATAGTGTGTTTGGAGCCATAGAAACTTTATTGGTTCACTTTCCACTATACATCTGCCACCATGATTTGTTCAACAGTGTAGCATATTTGTGTAATAGGAAGTACAAAACCTGGAAGGGATTACAAACGAGTTCAGTTGTGTGCAATGAGATGAACAAGCAATAACCATGAATTAGAACAATTCCATACCTGAAATGTAGCAATGAAGCACATTCCCAAGCAAGAGGTTATTCCAAAACAGAAGGCAATGCGGTTTAGGCGACTCCTAGTCGTGGCCTCACATATCTTCTCCACGTACTTGTACCTGGCAAATATGGTGGCTAATCCTGGAAAACACCCAGAGAATGAAGTTCACAACAAAAAGAAACAACAACGTGTTTCTTTCCAAATGCTGTTGAGTAACACTGGGACTTTTCCCAAAAAACCATTTCATGACAGTATAGCGAAAGAATGCAAATCACATGTGCGGCCAAATAGTCAGTGTGCTTGACCCAGAGTTCCATCATGCCACCACATCCTGCTTTCAATAGCCCGTAAATGGGAAGTTGCAGCTGCGGTATTTCAACGTTCTTCAGATGATCAGATTTCCCAGCAAGAGAGACATACAAGTGCAGGCATGACCTAACCTTCCTTGCTCGGAAAGCTTTGAAGCTTCTCACATCCCTCCTACCTGGGAGAAAGGCCCGCCCTCTTACTTGTCTTTCTTATTGTTTGAGGGGGACCAGCAATAAAATAATGCAGAAAGTCAAAAAGTACAATTTTACAATGAAATAAAAAATGGTTGAGGTTCTAAGTGTGGAATTTTAAAGATCTATTCAGTTCTACATCTTTCTTGGGGAGCAAAATACAAAATGTGCAGAATCACTGGCTAAGTACATGTTATGGGACTAGCTGTGTTCCTAGAATCTGCCCGGGTATCCACACCCCTCTGTGGCCCCTCGAGGCCTTTTTTTAGCCATTCATCATTACTACACTGCAGTAATACAGGGTTTTATAGACTATTTTAACTCACCTGCAAAAGCACCGATAGTCGTCATCAGTCCAAAAATGCCACTTTCTGGGGGGTTAGTGCCGGTGTCACTAGAGAGGATCAGACATTTCATTGTCACTTTGTCATCTTTGATGAAATGCAACATTATTCAATGTTCTTTACAGTTATGCACTGTCCCCAAAGACTTAGAGACATATATATTAACAAATGACTTAACAAATTATTCATTTAACAAACATATATGAAAGAGAACTACTTAGTCGCAGGAAATGGTTTCCTGGATGGAAGCAAAGGAACCGTTTAATTTTCCTTTAATGCACAGGGTAAATTAAAGCCGACCTGTCGTCTTGTATGCAACATAATATTTACCGCTATACTTGCTACCTACTCGTACTGTAGTATTATAGGCCACTGAGTTCGCAAGTATCGAAAAAATGTTGTATTATACAGCTGACGGGTTACGTTATACACGATATTTAATCCAAATGATGAAAAAATATATATAATATGAATCCAATACAAAATACAGTCATAAATCTTGCAAAACAGTGGTAACATTAGTAACTAAAAAACATCTGTAGCTATGCACATACACCAGCAGCAGTAAACTTTCGGGTGAAAACGAAACTGATTTATTTTCTTTTTCTCAGCCCGGAATCTCCACAGTCCATATGGCAGAAAACGGCGCATATGAAGACATTTAAACAAGCGAGAAATAGGTGATAGTTAATACAGATCAATGAGAGTTTAATATAATTTTAAGTTAACACAGTATAATCCACCCTCTCGACAAAGAACCGTTACGGGTAATAAACTTCGGCTATTGTTAACGATCGCGAATAAAGTGATAAATACCGCCCTTTAAAATGTTCGCAAAAGCACTCACCTTATATATGGGAAAATAACGTCAACATCACCTCTTAAGAGTGCGACAATATACGAAATTAAGAATGTAGAGGAGGACCATATCACCAAAAAAACTGGTAAAACGCATATTCCTTCCATGAACCAAACCATCACGCCTTCAAAGTGCACTGGCCGTCAAGTAACAGTGAAGAAGCGTCTCATGTGGAAACTGTTTTTGTCCAGTCAAACGAAATCAGTGACGCTTACAGAACAAAACTTTTGAAGAGAAAAAGTTCCGACCCAAGTGTCACGTGGGCTGGTATGAAAGAGGGGCGCTTTTAATCGCTTAAATGACGATGCAACCGCAAATCTCTCTTCCTGATTGCCCGTACAACCTCTGAAATGTAATCAGTGAATAGTTCTAACAAGTCCTAGTTATGAACGTTGTGCTTTTGCTGAATATACAGCTTTGGAAAAAAAAAGAAACATTTAGTATAACAAAATATTCAGTTTCACTAATTTCTCAATTTATGAGTATATGCGCCTGTGTTAAATATTGAAAACCCAGCTTGACTCGTCTCTGCTCTTCCTTGATGGAGGGCTTCTTCTTTGCTTTGTGTCTTCGCACATTTCTTTCTAGCACTTCACACCACTTAATATTAACTATTACTTTTGAGGGTTTATGAGGTTCTGCCGGCAGGATTAAACCAGGATTGTAAAATGCAGATTTTGAAAACATATACAGTGTTTTCTTACTTTTCCAAAGCTGTTTAGTCTGTTTCGAAGTAATATTCATTGTCATATGTATTTGCCCCATCACGTGGTGGGTTGTTATTATACGGTTCTTTTGCTGATGGGTCTATTCTGCTTTTCTTCTTTTCTTAAGAACGTTTCGCCCTCATTACTTCCGCTGTAGGCGTCACATGCGGTTTGACACATCTATTAATACCGTACGAACATGTCTGGATGGACGGAAGAAAAAACGTGGCTAAGATACCACTTAAATAAGGCAAAACGCGTTTATTCGACAACTTCAGGAACTCCTGAATAGTAACACAACTTGATCTGCAATTGCTCTTCCAGGATTAGCTGACAATGCCGTATCTACCAGCACTCCCCCATACCATGAGCAGCCACCCCATTGAGCTGCATGTCACACCCCCACGGTGGTCCACCCAAAAATACTAACCTCATACTAATATAGCATTATAACACAGCTGTATACACTAACCCTTACAATTTACAGAAATAACACATTTTTAACTGGAACGACCTTGAACAGAGATAATCATAAACATGCATAACTGACCCAAACAGGCTCATGGGAGCCCAAACTTAAACCAGTACTCATCCCGTCCTTCCAGAGCAGTTAGTGCTGCCCATGCAAACTATAACGTGCAGAAATGATCTTTCAAGGATACGAGACTAGACTATAGCGCAAAACACGTTCCAATTATCTCGCTGCCAAAACTCCCCCGGTCATGGCAAATAGGCTAGTGCGATTTGACGATATTGCGGTATACTCCGGTATTCAGCAATCCCCATAATAGTATCTTTAATACCGCCAAAAATAAAGACGCTCCTCTTTCAATTTAGCTGATACAGGGATGCTGCATGTAGGCGATGCATTATAGTGCCCAGCGTTAGCTTGGGGCCTTCCTTAAGTTAAAAAGTATAGAAATTATAACGCCCATACCGTGGGTAAATCCACAAAAACAGTAAATGTCAGAAACTATTGGAGTATACGTGAAACCTAGTGCGCATGCGGCCACAGATTCCCACACTGGACCCCCAGCGGTCTACGTTTTCGGTCTCTCCAAACTCGCAGGTAATTGGAAGGGAGCAAAAACTGGTTTGAGAAACACTGCAATAAACGAAGGGTGATGTTTTTAACTCTTCAGCGAGGAGTTGTTTCTTCATTTCTCTAGCCATGAGCTTACTTACTGATGTGCCCCCTTAGGCTCTCTCTGATTCCGGAGTATACAGTAGTCTACATGATTTACGTTTATTTTATTATTAAGTACCGTCAAATACTACATGCCGGGGTGAGATGTCTAGAAGTTTTGATGGTATTAAAAGAATAGATACCGCACAAGTAAATGGCAAAAAAATGGAAAGACAAAGTTTTCCTTTATAAATGAATCATTTTTCATGACAGACATTTATTTCACGCTGACATTTTTACAAAGTGGAAAACCAAAAATATTTTGGTGTTATTTCTTTGAATATCTCTTATCATATTATGATGTTGTTCTTGTATGTTGTGCTCTTGTTCCTCAGTACTAATTCATTCTAAACGGTATTTTGGCCTCCGGCCGCTAGAAGGCGTAAACAGAAAGTATTGCGCGTAGACTGTCACTCAGGTGACGGTGAGGAAGTGTGGTTCACGGGGTTTCGTTGTGACAGCTCCGAAATGGTCGGGCGTTGCGGACACACGGTAGTAATGTTTCAATAGCACTAGTAAAGTACTGTATGAGTATATTGTTTGTTAACGTTCGTTATGGGTCCATGGTGTTACTGAATGGATGACAGCCATGGTTATCATCAATTCCGTCCTGAAACTGCTACAGAGGCAGACGTACACATGTCTGTCTCACAGATACGGGCTGTATCTCTGCTTTGGAGGAATTGTCCTCATGATCGTTTCCGCCTTTCAGTTTGGGGAGGTGAGTAAAACGAGATGTTTATATGTTGTGTGTGTGTGTGTGTGTGTGTGTGTGTGTGTGTGTGTGTGTGTGTGTGTGTGTGTGTGTGTGTGTGTGGGGGGGTGTGGGTGTGGGGGGGGGCTAGTATCGTTTAAATCTCCGTTGTATAGCATTTCTCAGCATTTAGTTTTTCTGGCTAACTCTGCAGTTCCCATTTTTACCTAAATGACTGACACAGTAAATGCGTTAGTGTTAAGCAAACTGTCGCGATCGATAGAATGGTACTACATGAAGATCTGGAAAGAAAGAAAGGAAAGAAAATGTAAATAGTGATTGCACGTTAAAGAAAGCTTCGCGCGAGTAGTGCCAACAAGGTGAGAACAAGACTGTTTGTACCCTAAAGAGATGCTTATGTGAAATTTCTTTAGTAAAATGACCAACTGCAAGAACAGGCAGACATGTGCAATTAAAAGATATGCATGTTAACAAACTTGCAGCTAATTAAATTAATTAATTAATTAATTTGAGTGAAAATTGATGTTATTGAATGCTTTTACTATGTACTTTCCTGCAGCTAGTACTGCACAATATAAATTCTCGATGTTGTACTTCCGGGTTGCCTTACGTTATTTATTATGTCCATTATTGCAGTTACTCATGCAAGGTACAGCACGTGCAGGGGTTCAGCCTGACCTGTGAATGTCTTGTGTATTGTACCCCCCGAACTTTACGAAGTCTTTTGTCTTTGCTCTCTGCTTGGCCAAAGGGAAATACCACCAACCTGGTTATGTGTAAATCGTGAATCTTGAATAAAAATTGCATCTCAGACCTTGACTCGAGCTTCAGTCCGGGCTGTGCCTTTTTAGATATGTTGTCTGTGGTCTCAGTGGTCAGTGGCTAATTGTCAGTGTCTTGGCCTGACAGGTCGTGATCGAATGGAGCCGAGATCAGTATCACGTCTTGTTTGATTCCTATAGAGACAACGTGGCTGGGAAGTCCTTCCAGACACGGTGAGTTCCTGACCCATAGCTTTTAAGCCGAGTGGCCTGAGTCTCGATTTGATCCTGGTTTCGTTGGGATGCTGCGTATCACTGCTATCTGTTGCTGGTTGCTGCAGGGAGTCTCTCTCTCATTTGCTTCCCCAGGCTGTGCCTCCCCATGCCCATCGATGTGGTGTACACCTGGGTGAACGGTACAGACGCGGCACTGCTGAAGGAGCTCCACGCGGAGAGGGAGAAGTTGCAGGCGGAGCAGAAAGCCCTCAGGTGCTCCACGTGGAATTGTCTGAACGCTGACATTACGCAAACTCCTGCCACTCAGCAAGTAGAGCATTGTGCTAAAAATGCAAAGGTCATGGGTTTGAATCCCAGGGAGCACACACAAACTGTAAGCCCTCCCTGCACGCTAATTTGCTTTGAATAAAAGCATCAGATAAGTGAGTTACCTGTAAATATAAACTCACTGTTGCGCACGATGGTGCACTCATTGTGAATGCACGTGAAATCTCTTGAGAGATATAGCAGGTAGTGAATGATGCTTTATTCACACAGGTACGCTGGAAAACGTCTTTATTGCATATTGCTGACCTTTTCCAAGACAGACACGCACATGCCGATGAGAGTGAACCTTGGGGCTTGGTGCGTAGGGTCTATTCCTGCAACGTTTTTCGAGTTAAGGGCCATGGTTAATGGCCCACCGGCAATGCAACTCTTCTTCTGAGACTGGGATCGAGGCAAAATTCTGGGAAGTTTCAAAGACTTACATGGGAAACTTTCCATGGGAATTAACGGGAATATGTTGGAGTGTATTATATACAGGTAGCCAGGACTCATGATTCGTTACCCGTAACCTGGCTCAGCTATGATGATGCTCCCTGATGGTGACTCTCAGTGGTTAGATGTGGTTTGCCGTAAGAGCAGAGCAGTGCAGAGCAGTGCAGTGCTGTTACCTGGGGGGGTCCACGGTGTGCACTGCACTCACCAGGACACCAGACACAAGACACTATTCCATTAATGGGGCTCCTTGTTATACCCTTGTGGAGGGAATTTGCCTGTATAAACAGGTGAAAATTTAGTAACATTAAGAGTAATAGGTCTCCTAAACAAAAGAAATTAGTTAATACTGTCCTTCTTAATGAAACCTGCTTTCTTGCCACAGGGAACAGCTTGGGAAGAACGTCAGTGATGTGACTGAAGTGCCAAAGAAAAGGTGAGCTGTAGGGGGCAAAATTCAGTCGGGGGGGGCGAGTCGATGGCTGCCTCTCATGATGGCCTCCCCTCTGTGGTCATGCCAGTGTTTTAGCTGTAATAGGCATCGTTAATGCGGTAGCATTGTAAGGTGATCGCGACCCAATGACCCCCCCGGTAGTCCGGCCTGTAGATGATTCTTCGTGGCGATGGTGTTGAAATTGAGTGGAGATGCTGCCATTTGCTGGGACGCCGTGGCAATGGTGTCGTGTCCACGGTGCAGCGAGAAACCGGAGTGTCTCCTGTCCCACTGCATCACGGCCCCCGTGCTGGTGCTGGATCCCGGCCTTCCAGCCAACATGACACTGAAGGAGCTGCCCTCGCTCTCCGCTGCCTTCTCGGCGGCCAAGCATCTGCTGCAGGTGGCCAAGCCCCGCAACCCCTCCACCAGTGTGTCTGTGCTCATATTCCACTCCCAGGCTGAAGGTACAGCAATACCGCGCTGCATGCTCCCCACCCCACTGGGCCAGTGTGAATCGGTATCCTGGGTTCCCTTAATTCCCTTAGTCTTCCCTAACTCAGCTAATACCATTTGTGCTGAGGATGTGTTTTTTTTTCCATCAGCCCTTATCCAAAGCAATGTACAGTTGGGTATAAGGAACTTAAGGGTCAAGCGGTGAAATCACTCTGCCAGCAATGGGATTTGAACCCATGTCATTCTGGCCACATACTGCCCTCATGTTAGGGCAGGGGTGGGCAATCTTATCTGCAAAGGGCCAGTGTGTGTGCAGGTTTTTGGGATAACCTTTAGGACAGCTGTTCAAACCCAGATGTGAGGACTTTTCAACCAATCAGTCCTCTAAATAGTAATCTAAGTAGGGAGTTGCAGTGAAATCCCACATACACAGCGGCCCTTTCTGGATAATACTGGCCACCCCTGTGTTAGGGGAACAAGCATGTTTTTGTTATATCCGTTCTCTTCAAGAGTCTTTTCATCTTCTAAATGCACGTACAGTGTAAGCATACACCATCACTTCTCTGCCCTGTTGTTCTCTCTCCCGTGGCTTAACACAGCCAATGAAGCTCATTCTGAGGTGTCGAACGATGTTCTGAAGCGTTCCATCAGCCGCTGTTACTTGGTGAGTTGTGGCAACTAACCCCCCCCCCGGATCCCCCCGTAATTGCCCCCACACAGGGAGACATTCCTGAGGCATCTTCAATATTCCCTTTTGTATGGGAACAGAAAATGAGTTGCAGCCAGTATTAAACAGTGTTCTTTAAAGGATGTGTTCTTACCCAGAATACACTACGACATCTTCCCTATGACTGCTGGGACATTGAGTTTTTCTGTCCCTTGATAGACTACAGATAAGGAGGCCCCTGGAGTGGTACGGATGCAGTCGCTGGCCTACCTGAGCGGCTTCCCATCATCCCTCAAAGAGGCTGAGCAGCTCAGGGTGAAGCTGCCACCCACCATCACTGGCAAGATCAAACAGGTGAGGACTCCCTGGCCATGGAATTCACCGTATGTCTCATAAAAGAATGGCCACAGCATTTTGATGTTCTGTCACATACCACTGGATCCCAGCTGGGTAGATTTTAGAAAATGCAGCTGTGGCTGATGGGAAGTGAAGTCCAGTATTTCTCTTGTCAGTCTGTAGATGCTGTGCTCCTATTAGTAAGGACATCAGTGTTTTTATTCTTTCTGGTAGGTATACAAGTATTATTTGATAGGATTAAGTAAGGATTGTACAACATCATTGCACATTGTTCCTTGCAAGAGACACTCACAGTGGACACAGAACAGCTGAAATCCACTGACTTCATTGTAACACATGGTAGAGTCCAGCAGAGGGCAGTAGAGCCAAGGGTAATTACACTTGTCCTGTACTTTGACTGTTTGTCCATTGACCCCAAGCATGGTGCATGCTGGTTGGTTGGTCTTGTCAGTCTGAGGAATGTGTCACTGTGAGTTTTTGCATCTTGACCCTTTAAACAGTTAATTCTTCAGTATAATTATTTTCATCTTTCATTCGAATTTATTAAGATTTTTTCTGTCATTTTAACCGTATACGTTACATTGGATGAGTGAATTAAATGTAATTGTAAAATGGTTAAACTTCCTAGTCTATCACTGTCCTGATAGCTCCATATAAGTAAGAGTCACTATGTTCAGTATCAGCGTTAACAGTAACATTGACAATAAAGAGACACATAAATTTTGTGAACTGGGCACCCTGGGAAAATCACTATTCAGCCTGGCAACCTGTAGTAAGATTATTGGTTCAAGTCTTTGCTTTAATCAATAAAAATACGATTGAAACAGATAAATGGTATATATTAGAGGAGTAAGGTTGTACTTTGTGTTAATCTCATTTCTGCCACAAGGGGGTAGTATTGTTCCCCCCCTAAGAGGTACCCTTCCCCTGAAAACCCGTGTGAATGTGTTTCGACTAAATCTCACAGGGCACTGAGTAATTGGGCTCTCTGTCACTCTGTTATTATGCTGTTGCTTACAGTACCTTCTGTGGTGAAGATAGTTTGACATGAGACCAGTGTGGTCGTTTTAAAAGCTTCCAGATTTAGCTGAAAGGCCGATCCTGTCTAAGCGGCGGATCGTGAGTAATTGGCTTGTTATTCGAAGATTTGCGGAGTATCACTGTTTTATACCCCCAAGGCAACAAATACAATGTAACACTTTCCTTCCTGTCGCAACTTCAGAGACCTTGATTGTGGCGGAATGTTTGTAAGGTGGGGGATCTGCAATGGAAACAAAGCTCCGGGTTTCTGTGGCCCCCCACTGTCCACTCTCAGGTTTATATCCGATTCCTGTTCCGTGTCCATTTGGGGGAATAAGTTCATTTGCTATGGAGCCCTACAGGATAGATGCCGATTCAATCACCTGTCTGACTTTCTCTCCATTTGCATGTACATTTACATATTTAGCAGATGAATCAAATAGCGCATTTTAAACATAAATACTGTCAAGGAGTTACCTAGACATAAGTGCAAAGATGGTGTCCTACGTGGGGGGGGGGGGGTTTGTGGAGAGGCACACTGGCTCATTTGGGGGTGGCATGGCTCACGAATAACAACCCCCCCAATGACGCTGACCCTGGTGTGACCCAAAAAGGTTGCGGTTTCCTTGCCTTAAATGGACATCACTGACATCTTTTTTTCCACAAAATGGTGGATGAATTTTCTCACATTAGAGCTAATGAAGTGTACACTATAGATCAATTTAGAGATGGTTTCCAAAATTCGATGCATGCGGTGTTTATGTCAGGAGCTGATATCTTGTGCTCGTCTGCCATATATACCTTGGGTTCCTATAGTAATTAACCATTTAATCCATTAGGTGACCTTAAAGTCCGCTGCTGAACTGGCAGCACCCCGTGATAGAAATGTTGTCCCCACCCTTGAAAAGGGAGGGTGCGGGGGGCAGGGGCAGGGGTCATGGGCTGTCATGTGATAACAGCAGGGGTATTAGGGGCGAAACCCGAGCGGGGGGGACAGGGGGTTAACTATAGAACAACTGTTTGAATTGGCGGCACGCCAGACCAGTTGTGGAGAAGGTCAACGAGGTATTTTCGTCACCTGTCCCCTTTGCTCTCTCAGCAGTGTCCTGCTAGCTTACCGCCAATCAAACGGGGGCCGCGCTTCTTCAGGCGAGTGCGACGGTCACCGATGAGCCTCTCTGAGAAAGTCTGGCTTCTTCAACCCAGAGGCTTAGACGGGGACCAGCCCAGTATCACTGTATAGAAGTATCCGCTAAGCAACTCGCGGGTGCGTTGATATTTTGGTGGGGTCAGGGATCTCCGGTGATTTTTCCTGGCCTTTGATGGTCATGTGAGGAGGTGCGGGAAAGCCGGTGGAGGTACTGCAGCCTGTAGGGGGCGAGAGGGTAGAGGGGAACTGGGTAATGACCCAGAGATCTGATACCCCTGTAGGTAAGATGTTAGCATTTCAGGATTTTGGACTGTGAGGTGGATGGGGTGGGGGTCTCCAATTAGTATGGGAGTAATGTAACACGAGATAAGGTCTGGTTTTAGGGTTGAAGGGCAGTGTCTACAGTTGCAGTCGAATACGTCGGTGATGAAAGTTCCCAGCTTTGCCCCCTGTCATCCACGTGCCTGGAGAATATCGCCAGATGTTCCGGGAGAGGAGGTGTCGGTGTGAGGCGTGTACCCCCCGCCGTGTCACAAGGCCGGCGCTAAATATACCCGCAGCTTCTGGGGGAAGCAGCCTGTTTCTGGTCCAGGTGGATCAGTTGTAGGCATTACCTCATCATCGGTGACACCATACCAGAATCACCTTCTGACCGCTTCCGGCACCTTTGATTGGCCGCAGAAAGACCTGTGTTTATGGGGGTGTTAACAGCCCCATGGCCCCCTTCCCTGCTCTGTTGGCTAGGCGACTGAGGTGATGGAAATGGTGACCTGCCATGCCTGAAATAGCAGTGAGAATCTGATCTGGAGGGAGGCCGTGGTATCAGCCAGGGATGGGGGAGACTTCGGCTCAGCCTTGGCGTTTGCGGTGCCGGTGTAGCCCCGTCCAGGGAAACCAGGAGAACATAAATTATAAAGTTTATAATTGCACAGAGATCTGGTACGACTGACTCGGCTAAATGATACATCAATCATCATGTAGTACATAGGGATGATTTAAATTTTTTTCCCCACCTAATGAAATTCTGCATGAGCTTTACTGGTGACACAGAAGCTAATTTTTCTGTTTCAATAAATAAATCCATAAGAAACTTAAAGCATTAAACTAAGGGAATGATAGTCCTTCCTTTTTTATATCACTGCCCGGTGATGACAGCGAATGGTTGGTTATTCTCCGTCTCTCCTGGGAGACCAGAGACTGAGACGTAATAATGTCAGACGTAATGATTAGGGTGAAATGCAGCGTTTTGTTGGCGGATCTGAGTTTGGAGCCCAAGAGCAGCTGCTCCCGTCAGTCCCGGATCATGGCAGCTGCTCAGCTGTTTGACGCCGTTATATCTTGGCAGTATAATTGTATAATCATGGTTGATTGAAGAGGGGTGAATTGGGGGCTGTAATTTTCTTGCCCAGTGGGGGTCTGGCTTTTGACGTGTTGTTTATGTCAATTGGGGGGTCAGTGGGCTGAAAGTCTGTAGAGGTGAAGGCAGGAGTAAACAGTCTCTCACCGTGTCTCAGATGCCTCAGAGAGCTCCTGGAAATGCTTCTGTGTGTGTCTCCATGCAAGGGCCATTCTCCTGAGAGGAATGACATCATGCCACTTTCTGGGAACAGCCCACATCTCTCCACCATGAGTAACGGAGAGTATGTGAGGCAGTCCAGGGTGCAGGAAAGAGCAGGTTCATTTTTAATTGTTTGGGGGAATGAAGAGTGAGACAATAGGCCTCTACTTATAGCAGCACCGTCAGATTGATTTATCTCTTGAAAGGCAATAGGAGGCAGGTTAGTTTATGAGCTTGCCGCATTGTAGCTGAACTGCCACTAGAGGGCTCTGTCATGTCATCGTCTGGTCACCGTGTCTTTAAGGACGTCTAGGATTTATTTGGGCTTAGGTGGCTCCTTTTCAACCTCATTTGAATGTCATGTCTTTGGCTGTGCTGTAATATAAAGACAATGCTACATAGTTCTGTACTGCTGCTTATTCCCTGTTGATTCATCATGTGTTAAATCAGGGTCTCTGGAGAGCAGCAGCTGTTGCATTAGATGTAGTTGTGAGAGGCGTTTTGAGTTAATTGGGTGCTCCGTGCTTGCTGTTGGGGTGGGTTTGACACTGTGGGCTTCTGCTCATGGAGGGAGCTGGAGCGGCTAAGGAAACGTGTAGCTGTCTGGCTCCCTGGATCCTGACACTGTATTTGTGTCATTCTGCAGCTTCAGCTTTACTCAGAGGCCAGCATCGCGCTTCTCCATCTGAATGACCCTCAGGATTTTGGCGAGCTGACTCAGCAGGCCCGGAAGAACCTGACTCTGGATGGCAAGGAGCTGACCGTCAGCCCTGCCTACCTCTTTTGGGATCTGAGTGCCATCAGCCAGGTATTGCTCACTTCCTGCTTCTTCTCACAACAGCCACCCGATTGGCCGGTTCCCTGACAGGCTGGTAGTATCGACTGTATCCATTGGACAAAAGCCTGTCCTACAGTCCCTTATCATGAACTTTGTGATCATTTAATTTTTTTCAAGCAGTAAGCAGAATGGCTTCAGAGGTGCTGACGTTTGGCCTGTCTTTCTCCCTCCCCCTGCTCCCTACCTCTGCTGGGCTCGACAGTCTAAGCAGGACGAGGACATCTCAGCGAGCCGCTTCGAAGACAACGAGGAGCTGCGCTACTCGCTGCGCTCAGTGGAGAGACACGCCCCTTGGGTGCGTCACATCTTCATTGTCACAAATGGTCAGATCCCATCCTGGCTCAACCTGGACAACCCAAGGGTCACGATTGTCACACACCAGGTGAGTGTCACAACTCATGACCCATCCCTTCAAGCTCTATTATTTTTACCGGCAGTGATAATTTAAGTTTGATAAATTGGTTGGATTGTAAAATCCATATAGGATTTTCTTACACAGTGATGGTGTTTCTCTGGTGAGGAACAAGCCAGCATAGCTTTGTAGATGTTTAAGGCGCTCAATCCCCATTGCCCTTCTTAGGAGATCTTCCAGAACATCTCACACCTGCCCACCTTCAGCTCACCTGCCATTGAGACTCACATTCACCGCATCCCTGGCCTTTCACGCAAGTTCATCTACCTTAATGATGATGTCATGTTCGGGAAAGATGTCTGGCCGGATGACTTCTACAGCCACTCCAAGGGACAGAAGGTGAGTACAGGGAGGAAGCCCTGGCTCTCTGATTGGACACCATTCATATGATGATTTTTTTCCAGATGTGCCCTTATGAGAAAGTACCAAAAGTATTGTACTTCAATGTGTTGGTTTCCTCAAGGTCAGAGCCATTTTTTGATGTGTTCTTCCAAATGACTTAAGTTGTATAATTACTTATCTTAAGGTGTACCTGACATGGCCTGTACCAAATTGTGCGGAGGGGTGTCCTGGTTCATGGATAAAGGACGGCTACTGTGACAAAGCCTGCAATAACAGCGCCTGTGACTGGGATGGGGGAGACTGCCTTGGTGAGCGAAGACTCTGCCCTTTGTCTTGTATGCATGAATTCCCAAATTCTGGTGTAGAGAGTGTTATCTGTGTATCTTGTGTAACGTTCCAAATTAGTGTTTAGCTTCATTAGCATAGGTCCGTGTTTTAGCTATTTCATGGTCTTCAGCTAGAAGATAAAAACAGAAGTCCTCAAGGTCAGAGATTGGGAAGTGCTGAAGTACAGTATGGAGTATATTTTTACCCGTAATCCCGTGGAGTAACAGATGTTACCTGTATTGTCTTGAATTTAGGAGTTATGGCCCCAGTCATCTCTGTGTGGAACTCTGTGTCAGTTGGTAATGAAGGTAGCCCATCTTCCTGCAGGTGCTCCGGGAGGCAATCGGTTTGGAGCCGGTGCTGGGGGTGGAGTCCCTGGTGTGGGAAATGGGCAGCCCTGGCAGTTTGGCGGAGGTTTGGGGGGCATAACTGGTGTGTCATACTGCAACCAGGGTTGTGCCAATTCCTGGCTGGCAGACAAGTTCTGTGACCAGGCCTGCAATGTGCTGTCTTGTGGATTTGATGTGGGTGACTGTGGCCAAGGTTAGTATCTCAGAGATTTGCGTTATCTAATTGTATCAAGGTGTGCTTTAAAGAATTTTATGTTCAAAATTTTTCTATATGAATTTGTTTGTTTTTGATACCTGCTTTCTTTGAACCAGAACACTTTGGCCAACTGTACAAAGTGACCCTACGGAAGAACCAAACCCGGTACTCCCTCCCTCAAGGGGAGACCAAGCCCTACTTCAGCTTTGCCCTTATCGGTCGTAGGGTATCCGAGGCCCAAGTCAGTGACAACCCTGTGGTGCGTCACACTTCTGTAGCCAACAAGTGGCAAACGGTCCACCTGCTGCTGCATGCTGGCATGAACGCTACGCAGATTCAGTACAACCTGACCTTCCAGGGGGCAGATGACCATGAGTTCTCCATGGTCTTCACTGTGGATGTTGACACTCGTGAGGGTGTCCGGTCCAACGCATCTGATGATGGCCAGAAGGATGTTGACAAGGAGGCCAAACCCACTGAAATAGCCCAAGAGCTTCAGGTACCTTTTGAAGATGTTCCCTTGGAGAAGAGAGGTCCCAGAGTCCATAAAAGACCCCCAGGGGAGATGCCTGGGATTGTGGTGAAAGTGCCTCAGCTGAACGAATCCCAGCTCCCAGCCAACATTCGCAGTGAATTGTTGGAGTTGGAAAACAGACTCCTGATTGGTGACATCACTCTTAAAGGCTTCAACTTCACCAAAGCAAAGCTTCTGGAACTATACCACACATCAGCAGGGCAGGCTATGCAGCAAAAACGAGGGCTCCCTCCTGAAAGGGTGGTGGAACTTAAACCTCCAGAGAAACTGGATTCCCACAAGCCATACAAAGATCTTGGAGCAGAAGATGTTAAGAAAGACAAGGGTGTGGCACCCTTGGTGGGTGGTAAAGAGAAAGAGAGACTGGTCCAAACCCACCCTTCTTCCATCAAGCTACGTGTGGATGGCCAAGTCCCTGAAGGTGCAGTTGCCCAGATCCCAATGTCTCCAGTTCCTATCACCACCAGGGGACCATCAGCAGCCAAACACCTTATTGCATTAGTGGGGATTGGGTCCAAAGTTGCCGATTCTGAAAGGGGGGCCAATGCAGCCAAAAGGACAGGTCCAGAACAGAAGGTAGAGGGTGGAGCAGCGTTCCTCAGCAGGAAGCTCCAGCACTATACATCAGCAGATCGAGGTTTCCTTCCCTGGGAGAGGAGGAAGTACTTCCATGACCTGCTGGAGGTGGGAAGCATACCGTCAGAGGATTTCTGCCGTCCTACATGCTTCACGGTGTAAGTCAGTGTCCTTGGTGTCCTGTTAACCTTCTGCAGGAAGGCGAGGAGCTAGAGAAGCAGCTGGAGCAGAAGCTGGCTTACCGTGCTGATGGTACCGCCGCTGGCCGGAGGCTGCAGGACACCTTCGCCGACTCGCTGCGCTACGTCAACCGACTGCTCAATGGCCAGTTCGGCTTCACGTCACGCAAAGTGCCGGCTCATATGCCTCACATGATTGACCGTCTCATCATGCAGGGACTGCAGGACATGTAAGCAGCACCCCCTAGAGGCCCCTGCGTACCATCAGCAGGCATTACCTATGAATTGCACCAGTACCAACAATGTACCTGTAAATCGTACCAGCAATGGTAATTAAACTATGCTAAATATAATTCACAAGTGCTGTCCTTTAATAATAAGCTGGCATCTGTCATTTTGTTACATTTAGGTTCCCTAGTGAGTTTGACAAGACCTCATCTCACAAAGTGCGGCACTCGCAGGACATGCAGTTCGCCTTCTCCTACTTCTACTACTTGATGAGCGCTCTCCAGCAGCGCAGTGTCTCCCAGGTCTTTGACGAGATCGACACCGACCACTCCGGCGTCCTCTCCGACCGAGAGATACGCACGCTTGCCACCCGGATCCACGACCTGCCGCTCAGCCTCCAGGTAGGTCCAGCGCCAGGTCCAGAAACACGATTGGGTAGGGAAGAGTTTCCTGCTTTTCATTCAGCACGTTGGCCACAGAGTTGATGTGCCCACTCTTCTGTACACATAATAGCTGGTCTGTCCTGCTGTTTGCGTATGTTATACGCGGATTGAAGCATTCGGATGTATCACTGTCTTTTGTTTTGGACAGGATCTAACTGGTCTGGAACAAATGCTGATTAACTGCTCCAAAATCCTGCCCGCCAATGTCACACAGCTCCACATGATTAGCCCCACCCAGGAGGCCTACTATGACCCTAGCATGGTGAGTATCTCATGAGGAACTAATACCCCAGACCCTCGGACGTGCGCTCTTTTTGCTCCATAGCGCAAGGTACTGTATAAATGCCGTGTTATACATCTAAGAAAAGTTTGACTGCAGATCTATCAGGGCAGTCGTGGATAGATCTAGGTCAAGTTGGAAATGTAACGAGTGCCTGAGAGTGAAATGTATATCCACAGCCTCCAGTTACTAAAGGTCTGGTTGTCAACTGCAAGCCCATCATAGACCGCATTCACAAGGCCTTCAAAGACCAAAACAAATACAAGTAAGTAGTTCAACTATGCTTGTAACCTTGACCAAGGTAAGTAGTTGGATGGATGGATGGATTGAATGACGGATGGATGGAGTAGTTCAACTATACAAGTCATTTACATAATTTTTGGTTGCCTGCTTTAAAAATGTGGTCCGAAGGCAATATTGCCATCCCTAGTTGAATGTGCTGTTTCTGAAGTTCATGGCGGGTGAATGTCTTTTAGAGAGACCTCATGGCTTTATAGTTCACTGCGCTCATCACTTACACTTCCTCGAGCAGGTTTGAGATCATGGGGGAGGAGGAGATTGCCTTCAAGATGGTTCGCACCAATGTCTCCCATGTGGTGGGCCAGCTGGATGACATTAGGAAGAACCCCAGGTGAGTGGGCAAGGGAGCTTTTCTTGCAGGTTCGGGTGTCCATTGCCAAGCCCATTTCAAAATCTTCTTCCGTAGGCCCTACATGTATGAAGGTGCTACTTGTGTACCCTACAGGAAGTTCATCTGCCTCAATGATAACATCGACCACAGCCATAAGGATGCCCCTACGGTGAAGGCGGTGCTCCGGGACTTCTACGAGTCCATGTTTCCCATTCCTTCTCAGTTTGAGTTGCCAAGAGAGTACCGTAACCGATTCCTCCACATGGGGGAGCTCCAGGAATGGTAAGACCCAGGGAAAGGAAAGCGTTCGGTAAATGCAGAAGGCGCAGTTAGCCAGTCAGAACTGTCAGCCTAAATTGTATATTACCATTCTGTCACTAACCTGTCATTTGTGTGTGTGCGTGATTGCTCACTGCATAGCATAAGTGATGTATTCTGTCAGTGGGTGTTTTAAAGGATAGATTTTCCAGAAGGAAATTTAGATCATTCAGCTAGTGAATTGTGTTGGACTACTGCTCGTTTACTGCTGAGTCTACCTGTTTTATTAATCGAACTTTAGTTTTTAAGCCAAGAGGTTAAGCGGCCATTCTGGTCAGTGGTTTAGTAAGTCTAACCTGCTTGGAATGGTGGATGAATGACATTAAGTCTTTATAAGGGATAGTGGAGGCTATTTTGAAAGCAGTACCCATTTTTGGAAAGGTTATGCCATTGATTTGCATCGTGGATGAACAGCCTGGCTTCTGGCCCCTTGATGTGGTCTTTCTCGAGTGGCGATGGACAGGCAGTCCCCAGACACACATCCGCTCACTGGGCCCTGCATGGAATGCGGCTGTGTGTGTGTGTGTGTGTGTGTGTGTGTGCGTGTGTGTGTGTGTGTGTATCTGTCTGTCTGTCTCTCTGCATGAATGACGGTTGACATCCCGCAGCGTTTGTGACACTGTCCCCCGCATGTCTTCAGTGATCCGTGTGCATTGTACTGTGCAGTGCGCTGCTGGGTGTGCGTGTGTCTGCACATCTTCAAATCCCCTCCTATGGTTTTATAAGACGTTTTAAGTAATGCCCTTCTCTGCTATAAGTGCATAAATAATGGTCTAGTCCTGTCAATAGAGGATTGACTGAGATGGGGTTGAACCACTGGTGGGACGGAGGGGGTGGTGAGCTGTTTTGCTAAACAGCTGTCAGGAATGCATGGAGCTGTCCAGTGAGATGATGAAAGTCACTCAAGGAGGGAAGAACACCAACTCTGTTTATATATAAGCTGAATAAGGTTGTGTGGCCCTGTCATGGAGGAAAGGTACAAACAGCCTCCCTGCCAAAAAGCATATATTCTTAGTGGCCACTTCACTGACTGTCACTGTCACCATTTGAATTTAAATCAGCCAGTACTTAAGAGCCAATGATTGGATCATTATTACAGCTCAGCACCTTTATGCAGCAAAGTGAAGTCAGCTGAGTGCCTGAATCTCCTGAATGGCCTGGTTATCCATCCATTGATTTTTTTTTCTTTCCTAACGGCATGGGCATATGCCAGGACGATAATGCCAAGATTCAAACTGTCAAAGAGTGGTTCAGTGAGGGCGCAGTGGTTAACGCTGCTGACGCCCAGCAAGAAGGGCCGGGCGTAGGACCCTTTGTGTGCTGTTCGTCTGGGGTTCCGCCGGCAGCTCCGGTTTCCTCCCACAGTCCAAAAAGATGCACGATAGGTTAATTGGCGATGTGCTGAAGAAGACTTTACAGAGTAGTTCAACTCACCTATCATCGATACAAGATCTCAATGAGAAATGAATGCAAATCTGGATGGAAAAAAAATGTCAATGTTGCATAAGCATGTGGAAACAAACCATTGACGAATGTGCACCATAATCAAAGCTAAATGCGGTCCAGTGAAATATTAAAGTGTGCAATAAAGTGTATATAAACAACCAGTAAATCATGATTAACAGGTAGATATTTGACTTACCTTGTCGAATGATGCAAAATGCCCCCCTCCCCAGCCCAAATATAAACCACTAATATAAACAATAATCAGTCAAACTTGGATGACTTGTATTCTTTATTAGTGATCCAACATGGGCGTAGCACAGATATTGCGGCCCCAGGGGCACTTTTCCACTGCACCAGGTGCCGTACTTTTGGCACTTCAAGGCGTTGATTTTCCACTGCACCAGGTGCCGTACTTTTGGCACTTCGAGGCGGTGATTTTCCACTGCACCAGGTGCCGTACTTTTGGCACTTCAAGGCGTTGATTTTCCACTGCACCAGGTGCCGTACTTTTGGCACTTCAAGGCGTTGATTTTCCACTGCACCAGGTGCCGTACTTTTGGCACTTCAAGGCGTTGATTTTCCACTGCACCAGGTGCTGTACTTTTGGCACTTCAAGACTTTGATTTTCCACTGCACCAGGTGCCGTACTTTGGGCACTTCGAGGCGGTGATTTTCCACTGCACCAGGTGCCGTACTTTGGGCACTTCGAGGCGTTGATTTTCCACTGCACCAGGTGCCGTACTTTGGGCACTTCGAGGCGGTGATTTTCCACTGCACCAGGTGCCGTACTTTTGGCACTTCGAGGCGTTGATTTTCCACTGCACCAGGTGCCGTACTTTGGGCACTTCGAGGCGGTGATTTTCCACTGCACCAGGTGCCGTACTTTGGGCACTTCGAGGCGGTGATTTTCCACTGCACCAGGTGCCGTACTTTGGGCACTTCGAGGCGGTGATTTTCCACTGCACCAGGTGCCATACTTTGGGCACTTCGAGGCGGTGATTTTCCACTGCACCAGGTGCCGTACTTTGGGCACTTCGAGGTGGTGATTTTCCACTGTACCAGGTGCCGTACTTTTGGCACTTTGAGGCGGTGATTTTCCACTGCACCAGGTGCCGTACTTTTGGCACTTTGAGGCGGTGATTTTCCACTGCACCAGGTGCCGTACTTTTGTCACTTTGAGGCGGTGGATTTTCCACTGCACCAGGTGCCGTACTTTGGGCACTTCGAGGCGGTGATTTTCCACTGCACCAGGTGCCGTACTTTGGGCACTTCGAGGCGGTGATTTTCCACTGCACCAGGTGCCGTACTTTGGGCACTTCGAGGTGGTGATTTTCCACTGTACCAGGTGCCGTACTTTTGGCACTTTGAGGCGGTGATTTTCCACTGCACCAGGTGCCGTACTTTTGGCACTTTGAGGCGGTGGATTTTCCACTGGCAAAAAAATACTGCTACTGCTACTGAATGACATCACAACATGAGGCGAGGAATTTTGTTCTGAATTTGAAAAATGGGTGTGGTATAATATATGGCTGGGGGATGTGCAGTTTTAATACTAACATGACATATTATGCACATACAATTCGCACATCAATAGTTAGCGAGACTGAGATCAGGCTTTCTCTTTCAATTTGCTACAAGGGGTTTAAGTTTTGCTGAAACATTTTTACTCATTTTTACATAGGAAACAAAACTTAGCAAGAGTTGCAATTTTAACGATTGTTCCTTTCCAAGATTATCTAGTATATGTTTTAAAATCAGTTTAAAGTTTACCGGCACTGATGTTGCTTGAGCTCTGTATGTCATCTCCGAACCAATCGTAATCATTTTCATCCTTGCTGTTTAAATCGCTTCTAGATGGGTTTGTGAAAGATTTATTTTTTGTGAAATATCCCAGTATTTGATTTTTTTTCCAATATTGTGTGCCCTAGTGTATTAAATGTTTGTTTCTTGTCATGTCATCCAGATCTTATTGAATCTGTTTAGTACGGTACGAGGAGTCCTGTACTTGGCGCAGTGGAAAAGCAGCCTAGGCCCCCGTCAGTGTTTTTTTTAGTGGGTACACCTGTTCTTTAACGCAAATAGCCTGCTGTTCTACTGAGAGGGTCATTTGGCTACAACTGAAAATATACAACATGCAGGGTCAACAGGTTCTGTCACTGCATAGCGAAGATGCGAGATCTCAGCAATTTTTGAGATATGGTGGGAGCCACACATGGTGGTTGGAGCAGGTCGGGAACCGCCGCCCTCCTGGCACTGTCTTACAATGGCTTGTTTACACAAAACAGTGCAATAAGCAAAAACATCCAGTACGTCCGCAGTATTGTGGGCAAAAACACCTCGTTAATGAGACGGGTTAGAGGAAGGCGTCCAGACTCATGAAACTTAACGGCAAGTCCACAAGTGCAAAAATAACAGCTCACTAAAGCAGTGATGTGCAGCAGGGTTCCCCAAATATACAGCTCGTCATGCCTGCTTCTGGAGACGAAGGGACTCCTACCTGGAACTATATAGAGGAACCTAATAGAGGCCAATGAGTGCCTTTCAGAGTAAAAGTACATCTTGCCCAGGACTGCAGTACCCAGTTTGTAGAGTGCCTTTCCCTAATCAGGGAAATACGCTGTTATATCTCTGCATGTGTGTGTTGCAGGCGTGTGTATCGGGACAAGCTGAAGTTCTGGACGCACTGTGTACTGGTTACCCTGGTCATCTTCACTGTGATCTCTTTCTTCGCAGAACAGGTAAATAGGCGTTTATATTTATGCTGAGAACATTCATAAGTGCATGTGTGCGTGTTGCGTTCGTGTGGGTCATATACAATACATTGTGGAGACGAAATCTGGGTAGAGCTTAAGGTCGTCATTATTGGGATTAGGGTCTTGCCAATGGAAATGAATGGACAGTCCCCACAAAGATATAAGTACAGGTCTGTGTATGCGTGTGTGGGTCAGGGTGAGGATGTGCTGCGTCTGTTCATGCAGGATTCCTGTATCAGACATCTGAAGAAGTTCAGTAGTACAAAGGACCTTCTGCACAGACCTCTCCTCCTCACAGATCTATAAGGCTGAAAGCAGGGCCTTCACAAAACATCTGATACCCGACGTGTCACAGACCCCTATACACTGACATCAGCCCCATTGCAGTCTCTGCTCCACACGATCGTACCTCATTGCTGTTATTTCACCTGACCACTCTGTTCCCTTTGCCTCCCCAGCTCATTCTCCTGAAACGGAGGCTGTTCCCGCGACGGAGGGCCAACAGAGACATCAACCCGGAACGAGTGTGAATAGAAAGGTGTTTCCTACACCTCACCCCCCCCCCCCCCACCCTTTCTTTTGGCAGGACTTAAAAAGCAGAAGGTGGGGAGGAACAGGAAGTGTCTGAGGGAGCTCTAGGAGAACTGAGGAGCTCCTGTTGGTGCTAGTCTGCATGTTGCCACTGGACTGAAGTGACTGTGCCTAGCTGGGTATCTCTTCTTGTGAGGAGGATGATCCTATTGGGGGGAGGGGGGGCGCGGTTTGTTGTTGGGTGTTTGGATGAGGGTTGGGGTGGAAGGGATCATAGATTGCATTGGAGTGGCACCCAAAGCCTGAGGACTTCCGGGCCAATGATTCGTCGTGTACATCTGCCCAGGAATAGTGGGTTCCCACCTAAGAGGATTTCCCTATGGGTGTTAGGGATTGACTGTGTTCTGGGTGAGAAGACCTCTGGGAAAAGGGTTGGCTGGTTAACCAAACGGGAAGCAACGCAACAAGAATGGCCGGTTTAATGAAACACATTTTTCCACGTCAAGTGCCTTTTTGGGGATGTTTCAATGAAGCATGTTTCCTGGTAATTCCCATAATCCATGGTTTTGTCCTTGTGTTACTTTTAAGTCACGTTGCCCTTTTAAAGTTGTGCTGGACTGATTTTGCACAAGAGAGGATGGTGTCTCACTTGAAATTTTTTTTATATGTATTTTTAATCGTGAATGTAACACGGCTGATCTCCGATTTTGAGGTAACCATGTGTCTTACATGTGTGGAGGAGATGAGCGATACCTCCAGTGTCTGAAATTCAGATGTTATCTGCATGTACTTTTTGGTCAGACTTGATTGGTGCATCTGAAGTCTTACTTTTTTGTTAAAGATTACATTGTGCTCCTATGAATGTTTACCTGGTGCCATCTTCCTCTCCGCCTGCGCCGATGTCACCTGTGCTGTACTCCTGCATGCACACGCAGCCACCTTTCTGATTTTCTTTCGCTTTGCACGCACAGCTGTGGGCTCCCCGAGTCCTGCCTTTCTGCCAATGTTAAATGTGATGCTGAATTAAACTGACTCAGAACCATCACACTGTCCCTGTTGCATGATGGTCCGTTCCATTAACAACATATTTATTTATGAGCAACATACACTTGAGACGGCAGGGTTAGACAGTCCCTGAAGTAACTGGGAGCTAAGGGCCTTGTTCAGGGGCCCAATGGTGAAATCATTCCACTGACCTCGGGACTCAAACCAGCAACCTTCTGATCATAGGCACAACATCCTAACCCGCTAAGCCACACACCACTCTGCGGTACAGCTCCATTCCCCACCTGTCATAGCGCTCCTGTTTCCAGTTCACTTCTCCGTAAAATATGCTTTATTGAACTCTATCTTGTGCTAATCACACAAAACCTCGGGTCAGGTTGGGGAACATGCACTGGTACAGCGTGTTGCTGCACTAACCACACAAGAAAATGCCTCGGGGTCCCGGTTGGTGACCATGAGGTCTGGTCCCACCCTCCAGAAATTGCCGTCTATCTACCGCAGCCAGGTGTTACGTGGGAGTCTCCTTGGCCTGGTTCAGCCACTCAAGTCCTCAGCAATGACTTTCCTGTGAGCCGGATCACCCTCAGGGAAATACTGCACTACGGTCATGTGTCGTATCTGACACTCCCTCACAATGCAGGCAAAGTGCTTCATTCGGGACTCCCTGAGCAACTGTTCATTCGACAAACCAGCAGGATGTGGTCGACATTCTCTCTGATAGCTGTGCCCAAGAGGTAAAAAAAAAAGGTCTGGATGCTAGTTTTTATTCAGGACACTCTCAATCCCAGACACTCGGACTCAGTCTCTCGAGAGCCCCAATGAGAGCCACCAATGACTCCACAAAGATCACAGCATCGACGACCCCGCCCAACACCCAGTCCATACAAGCGTTGAACAGAGTAGGAGCAAGAACACACCCCAGGCGCACCTCAGAATCGGGTAGGAAGAATGCAGAGGTTCTGCCTCCACTCTGCACAGCACTCACAGTACCAGTGTATAGGCCGGCCATGATGTCCAGCAACTTTGGGGGAATCTCACAAAGGCTCAGGATGTCCCACAGGGCAGCTCGATCAGTTGAGTATAACACTTCATGAAAATTGACAAAGGCTGCAAAGAACCTCTGCCGATATTCGTGTTTGTGCTTGATGAGAACCCTCAGTGTCAGGAGGCGATCGATGGTAGACTTCTTAGGCTCTGGTCACTGGTAGGCAAGCAAGTAATCACAGATCCTATTGAGGTTCATCTTGGCAAGGACCTTACCCACCACTGAGAGCAGTGTTATCTCCCTGTAGTTGTCGCAATCCAGGCGATCATCCTTCCTTATCCAGATAGGGAAAACAAGTCCCATTTTCTAATCAGTTGGGATGACACCTGTCTGCCCAAATGGAAGCAAAGATTGCTTGCAATGCCAGGAGGACAAACTTACCAGCAGCCTGGAGAAGTTCACCCAGGTTGCCACAGATCCCTGCAGCCTTCCTTACCCTCAGCTGGTTCACCACCTCAATGACCCACCGTAATCTCAATGAGACTGGGTGGGTCACAGCTAATCGATGGATCGGCCTCAAGACCTGTGCACCCAGAGATGTCCAACGTGGGTGATGCCTCAGCACCACACCTGCTCCGATCCCCAACAGGCCTGACCTCATTGGCTCTCTGGTGGTTTCGACTCTTCTGGGGATGAGACTATGGAGGGCTTTCCCCCATCCCCCACATGGGGCGTGCAACCTTCCTGTGGGTGGCTGCAGCAGAGCTACTCTGGCAGTGAGCAGAAAAGAGTTCTGTCTGCTTCACCAGAACTGTGTGAAGGTTTTTTGGTGGCTTAAGTGCCAGTCCTGCCTCCAGCCCCGAAATTTTTCACTGCAAGTTGGGAGTACCTTCAGGACTCGCTGTATATACTATATATTTTTAAATGAGATACTTACAGGTGTTGCTGCCCCTGCCTGTTTATCTGGAAAATGTAAATATTTTCTTTTCACTTCGGTGCTTAGATAATGGATCCATCCACAGTGGTTTATGTGGTTAGCCCAGTTTAACAGCAGGACATTTTACTGGGGTGTGATTCAGTTTCACTGCTCCAGAGCATGGTACGTTAGCACAAGAGCCCGTGGGACTTGAGCGCCGTATATCGCTTTCCACCTCAGTGGTGACGGCCCTAACATCTCAGAGCTGCAACTTCCCGGTAAATCGGGGCTAGGTAATGTCAACGTGGCATTTCAGTGAAGCCATTCCCTTGCTGTCTGGTCTCTCATTTTAGACATTTCCTGTATTCGCGCAGGTTAAAAATGGGGTCCCGAGATTACTTCCTGTCTGCCGTTTTCGGTACTGTGGCTTTGGGGCAGCCATGTTCAGATATCAGAGTAGCAGAAGTCAAATGCAGGACTGAACATGGATGCATTTCATTCAGTGTATCTGCCCATACGCATGTATACATGGATATTCCGTCACACGAAGGCCCAGCCCAAACATGTAGCACTGGAGATTGTTCAGTGAGCCCACATTTTACCACGAACAAGTGCTGGGGAATAAAGATGATGTTTCAGTTTACTCATGATGATTAGTAATTGGTAAACCTGTCTGACTGGTACTGAAGGTTTTTTTGCCCAGTGGAGGCTTAGTTGTTTAATTTAACTCTAGGGTACGTTTAGAAATTTAACAGTGATATAAGGAACAAAGTTTAAAATGAGTTTTTGGCTATATTATCTCGGAATGGTCGAAGTTGGAAAAAAGTGTGAGTTACAGTAGGTAAATCATCATTAGGTATAATCCTCAAAATGGCCACTTGTTAAAAGCTATTGGTCATTCTCTTTTGAAGCTGAAGGGCTTCGTAGAACATGGCCACTACAATGCTGAAAATACACAAGCAGCCTCTGCAACTGCGTGTACAGTGCGGCCGTCTCTTCCAACCGCTGTAAACGCAATGGAAAAGGGGAAGAGTAATTCTGGCAAACTTCAAACTGTGTGCCGTTAACCACCATCCCGTCTCCAAGCCCAACGCCAGTAAACTGTGAAGCTACTGCACGTGTACGTTTATTTTTTTTTGCAAAATGTCTGATGTTCATTGCCGCATGTTCACCAACAGCTGTCAGTAACTGTGATAGAGCCTTCTTGCAATTTATCAATGGTTGCAAAAATTTAAACATATGAGAAATATTCAATATGGTAGAATATTTATATATAATTGGTAGACGCTTCTGTGCCAATTAAATTAAATGTTATGGCAAACTTTCAACACACCAGAAAAAATTACATTTGTTGAACAGTAAGACAGGTGCTGCCTGTACTCCTGTGAAACATGAACACTAATAACTAAGCAACAAGTTGTGTTATCCAATATAACATCTATTTCAATATTTTACATACAGTATACAGTATATGTATTCATGATTGTTGAGTATTTTATGTACCCCAAGCAGATTGTTTTTGGCCAAGCAAAAGGATGTGTTTGAGGTAGTCACGCAGCTGTGGAGTCTACAGTGAATTTTAATATATTAAATTATAAAAACCATCAAAATTTGGCGAATGTGGACCTAGTTTCGACACATTTGATCAGTGTTGCTTTGGCATAAAAGTGAGATACATTTAGTGTTCGGTGACACTAAAAATCTGCACAAGCTTTGAATGAAATTCCATATACATTATGATCAGAATATTCCAGAAAGTACAGTGTAGATAGCAAAACGGTTTATGAGGGAGATGAGCTGTCATCCGCTTTTCATCTGCAGCTTTTATCAAGGCTGAGCCACACAAAGGGGGACGTGACTGATGAAGGTGGGCCCCCCAAATGGGATCAGGACAGCAAAGAAATGTATTTAGGTGGGATCAAGGAGAAAAAAAAAACATGTTTAATAAGTTCTGCACTGTAACAAATGTATTAGCACCAATGCCATCTCACAGTAAGGGCCAGAGAAATGCCACAATTTGTCTGTGAGCACAGGATCTGGAGAAAGTGACACGGAACGAGTCCTTCTTAATGGCCAATCAAAATGGAGATTTGGGACCGAAACATGGCATGAGCGACAAATCACACAACAAAAGGTTTTCTGTGGAAAAAAATAACATTTTAAAAAAGAATGATGTGCAGAAGGAAGAGCGCCAGGTCCGCCTGGCTCCCGGTCCGTTTCCAGGGTGCGACTGCGGGGTCCAGGAGATTAGAGGTGAGGTCCGCAGTAACTGCTGCGTGCCTCCCCCCCCGTCCCCGGCCCTCGTGAGCCACCCCTCCCCACTGCCTTTCCCCTCCACAGCAACAGCAGATGGTCACCATGTGTATAACTCTTCAATCCTTGCTGCTCTGAGGGCTCACCATCACCAGGGAAACTCCATCCTCCTACATCGGCGATACGACAGATGTTACTACAGTCACACTGGAGGTTTTCGCCTCCCTCTCCCCGTGGACGCGCTAAACGCCATAACAAGCCACGCGCTTTTATCGTTCACGCTACGATGCACGTGTTGATAGCTCGCGTTACACAACTGCGTTGACCAAGCCTTAATTCGTATTATGGGTAAGAAATTTAAGTCTTAATTCAGGGAGGCTCCTATGAAGCAGCTGATGTCATCTTACGTTGACGCAAGGTGGGGTATATACCGCTGTGATCCCCACTGGCGTCTGAGCCATCTCACAAGAATGACCTTCGTGACAAACCCACCAACTCACCATGACTAGAAATACTTGCAAGTATTCTTTACAGCATTTAGTCCACATGTGTTAGTTTATTTTACAACGGAGCACTTATGTAATAAATTATTAAAAGGTAGCAAAATTTCTAAACACTCAGCCCTCGGAGCTTCATCGCTCGTCACGCGACGATCCGGTCCTGTCACACGAAGAGCACCGTCAACCACACCTACATTGTTACATACATATATGCGATACCAGTAATCGAAAAGTAGTTCAGTACCAAACGTATACAGTTTACACGTACATGTATGCGCAGCCGGAACTGCAGACGTACAAAGAACAGAATTCCTTATTAAAAAAATTCCAGCTTTATCGTTATAAATACTACTTACATAATTTATGAGCTATTGATGGAAAAAAATATTGGTTCCGGGCATCAAAACAGCTGAGAAATATGAGTCCATGTGCAGCAGCTGTATCCCACGCCCAGCTGGAGAATAACATTACTGCCAAATTGGTTTTTTGCGTGCTTAGCCCTTAGGGAGGAGACCGTAGAACAAGTTTTGGGTCGTTTACGTCACCCCCGGGTGTTTTGGCACATCATGCTGACGCGGGATGTGAGCAGGGCTTGGCTGTCTGCTCACAGAATAGACAGGGAGGAGAAAATGGAGTATTCTGTGGAGTATGCAGCTTCGGGGGGGGTATCGCCACACTTATGAGAACCAACGCTGAGTCACTTCTCTGCCTGCTGCCTTTGACAGAGTTCTGCCTAAAAGCACTGTAAATATACACTATGCTCACTGGAAACACTGCATTCTAAAAATGTAACTCATTCTATATCCAGACTCCAGCAACTGGCAGCAGGGCGCAACTGTCAAAAGTTTCGACTTCGATATCTGACGAGTCTCTTGTCGTCCCGCTTTCACTCCTAACTATGAAACTTTTATTAAGCATTACGTCATTGTCATCGGGGGCGGGCGATTTACATATAAAAGCAGCCAAAGCATGATGTCATTCATTCTCTTAGATCTGTCCGAATAGAAACGGTAGGAATTTCGGGAATGCTTACTGTTGCTCAGTTTTCAACTTGAATCAAGCAAACTTAAAATACATTAGATAACCTTACAGTAAACCATACAGTAAGCCATCTAGTATACAGTAGGCCTTACTCATAGCATACTGTACACCTAGTATACAGTAGGCCTTCTAGTGTACAGTAAGCCTTACTCATAGCATACCGTAGGCCTTCCAGTGTTGAGTAAGCCTTACTCACAACATACTGCAAGCCTTTCATGACAGGAAATGGCAAGTAAAATATCGACATCCAGCTGCAAAACAACGCAGTGGTGTCAGTCCTCAGGGACTTCTGCCTGTCAGGACAGGTGTCCCTCATATCTAAACTGGATCAGAGTCTCTGAACTCCTACCCAAGTAGGCAGTGAGGATGCTGGTATTCCATCAAGGAAATATACTAGATAAAGGCTCTGGGGAATGTCTCAGTATTAATCTACAAGTTTTGTTTCTAAATTAGTTAGCTTACAAAGTAGTCTAGGTATAAATTGAAATATTATAGAAACGAAATCTGACGGCAAACCATAATCCCATAACGACATCCAGCACTGTCAGAATCCGCGTTTTGGTTTAGTTGTCGCTCGGATACGAATCTGACTCAGGAGAGTCGAGGCTGATCAGGTTATGGCTGTGGAGGTCGCGAGGTTCCCCGGGCATTAGTGGCGGGTCGGTGCCTTTGTTCTGCCCCGACCCGGTCTCCTCCTGCTGGGCAAGCAGTCAGTCACGGGAGACGTGGACCTGTGGGACAATGCTGAAGACCCGGATCCGCAGGTGGGCCGCGATCTGGAGGCACGTCGCCGTGCAGTACCGCGTCAGGTCTAACACAGACAGGACCTGTGAGGGCCAGGAAAGACAAGACCGGAGAACAAATCCTCATTAGTCTCTCCCACAAATGACATCTGTACTGTTACGGCAATGTGATGACGGAGGAGAGCTCAGGACGACTCACCAGTGCGATCCAGAGGACGATGTACTCGTCGACGAAGCTGTTGAAGTACTGGTTAAGGAAGAGGAGGCCAGGCCCTACGAACGCAGTATCTGGAAGATGGAGCTCACTCTTGGTCATGTGGGCCACCTAGAGGAGAGGAACATTGGAGACATTACTGCCAGTGTGGGCCGACGTCATGTGAACATCACAGAGAGCTGTGACCTTCAAAATGAAAATGTCCAGTGGCAGAGCAGAAGTGATGCCAAACCCATATCACCACTGTATTTGAATGGTATTCCGAGCATAGGGGTGTATTAAATGTAGAACAATTTTTGCTTAGTTATACAAGATTTCCAGGATGACTCTGCACATCATTTGCAACCACAAAAGTCCAACATAATAAAGCAAAAAGTTTTTTTTTTTTAACCGCAGAATCTGTGACCCAGTGAAAATGGTCCCACGACCCACTTCTGGGTCGCGACCCACCAGTTGAGAATCGCTGTCATAGGGTTTAGCTAGACGCTCTTTCCTTACCACCATCTAGAAGATGTTGACCATGGGAGAGAAACAACTCACCACTAGTTTATTTGAGATCTTGGCGCTGACCAGGCCGAAGGCTAATATATACAGGCAGGGGTGGAGCTCAAACAAATGACTGGATGACTTCTTGAAGATGATAAAGGCCAGAGTAAGGATGAGGCCGATGTGGAGCCCTGGAGAAAGAACGCTGGTGTCCTGCAGGAATTACACAGCGTGTGATATTGGCTGGTAGATGTTATGGGTCAACAGCGTGCAGAAATAATGCATCCCAGTTATGGTCCCCACTAACTGCAGCTGGTCCCCTCCTTAGGTTCAGCTTGTTTGTGTCGGTCATACTGATTAATGAGGTTCATAACTGACAAATCACAGTTTAAATACACTACTTATAAACAGCTACAATCATTCTCTTGTTAATTTACGACCTGTCAATCCATGGTGATCTGCAACAGCATGTATATCATGCTTCTTAAAAACCGATATTATTTTTTCTACAGAACAACCATTTTTTTCATAACCATTCATCAAATTCTGGGTCTTCTATGTACCCATTACCCATTCTAAGAAATGGTACATGGTACAAGGCAGAAGAACACTGTGGATGCTGCACACACACACGCACACACACACACATACACCTATCCTTATGGGGCCCGCTCATTCACTTCTATTGGAAAAATGCTAAAACGCTAACTATGACAACCTTAACCCCCACCCTGCACTAACCATAACCATAAGTAACCAAGCAAAATGCACAAGTTTTAGCATTTTTAGTTTTTTCATAGCACATAGTCACTGATTTTTATAAAATAGAGTTTTCCCTTATGGGGACCAGGAAACCGGTCTGGTTTACTGGTAACGGTTCAACTAAACTACATTTTGGACTGCAGAGGGAAACACAGAAACATGGAAAAGCCACAGGAACATGCAAGCTGCACACACAGGACCAGGGCTGGGAATCACATCCACAACCCTGGAGATGCTGGACCACAGGTGCTCCCCGAGTCAGCATCCTAAACCAGGCAAACTGCCCCCTTCTCTGACATTGCAAAAGAGATGCTAAATATCAGCTACACATACAGACGCTCCACGGGTTACGATGGTCCGCGTTACGTTATCTTGAGGTATTTCAACACTTTATTAGAAAAATAAGCTTTGCGTTAATGATTTTGCCCACCTGTCGGCCAATGTGAGTGTTCTAAGCATGTTTAAGGCAAGCTAGGCTGGGCTATGATGCTTGTTAGGTTAGGTGTTCTGTGTTAAGTAAATTTTCACTTTACGACATTTTCATCTTATAACGGGGTTACGTTCTGACAAACCTACCGTAACCCAAGGAGTGTCTGTCTTATAATACGTACAGTCAGTACAAAGCAGAACAGCAGAAGTAAACCATGGTAACTCATTTCACACACCCAGAGTTTAACAAAGTTTAACGAGTAGGAACTTACAGCCACGGTGGAGCCGTTTTTGCCAACCCCCCCATTCATAATGACTTCAAAGTAGTTGAAACAGGAGTAAACGGCTCCGCCGATGATTCCCAGGATGGGGAAGGTCTGCAGCTTTATCCCAATGACAGGCAGCTGTAGAGAAACAGGCACGAGGGCTGAAGCCACGTTATGCAAACGTTACGGGAGCGTTCCAGTATTCAGACGAAGCTGTAAGCATGCGGAGCACAATGGGAGGAGAAGCTGATGTGGGGGGGGAGAGGTGGGGGCCGTGTCAGCTGTTCAAAGAGTTCATGGCCATGAGCGAGCTGCTGCCATGACAAGAGCATCCCATAATTACCTTGGCGCCTTCCCATGTGCAGTTTAGTGACGCGTCCGTGGGCAGCACAGAGCAAAAGTGAAACAGAGGGTCTATTCAAAGAGTAATGGTGTGACACCGGGTATTTATCTGGGTGCGCTGTGAGCCAATGGCACCGAGCCGTTAAAGGGCATGACCTTTGGTCACCGGCGACGGCTGCGGTTTGCACGGTGTCACATTTTTAATGGTACGGATCAGCCTCAGGTTTCATTTCCAGTCCCGCAGCGGTAACCGTAGAGTTTAATTACAGACTAGAAGTAAGTAAAAACGGAGGGATCCTATTAACTAAGCCTGCCTGTGGAGAGGAGCCGTTACATCCGGGTTAGTGATTCTTCTGTTTTAATTACCTCACGTAGAGTAGAATGGCCAGAGTGTGTGTGTGTGTGTGTGTGTGTGTGTGTGTGTGTGTGTGTGTGTGTGTGTGTGTGTGTGTGTGTGTTATAGACAGAGAAAGAAGGACAGACAGGCAGAGAGAGCGAGAGAGAGAGAGAGAATAGATCTTCCTTACAAACCCTGGGAAACAGACTACATGTGGTGTTACCTTGAGGTAAAGCCTTTCTTCAACTTTCTTAATAACAGTTATTAAAAATAAGAATAATAATAAATCTTTAATAACTTTGAGAGTTATGCTGGGGGGTGGAGGTAGGATCCAGACTTAAGGTGGGCGCCCATGTGAGGTCAGAGGTCAACCACAGTGGCCATGTGAGGTCAACCACAGCGGCCATGTGCGCATGAGAGAGAGTGAAGAGAGAGAGAGAGAGAGAGAGAGAGAGAGAGAGAGAGAGAGAGAGAGAGAGCACAGAGGCTGTACCCTTGTGTCCCACAGAGCCACTCCTCCGAAGGCTGACATCAGGTAAATCACCATGATGGCCACCTGCACCTCCGTCACATCCACGCTGGAAGAGGAGAGCGCAGAAGGGGATTAACAGCAAGCCGGGGCTGGGAGACACACAAGAAGAGCCTGCAAACGGGTATCGTATGTGCAGGATGAGAGGGAGAGCTGGGACAAGCTTCAGGGGGGAGTGGAGAGATGATTGGGGGGGGGGGGGGTTCTCCACTTACAGGCCGAATCGCAGCGTCCCGGAGACGTAGGCCTGCCAGTGCGCGCAGAAGAACATGAACATGCCCACGAAGCCGCAGAAGAACATCCAGTTTGGATACACTCCCATTCCACAGGATATGCACGTTCCCACGGACACGAACACTGGGCGGAACACAGGAGACGGGATGGTTATCCAATCCCTATCTTAACGATATTATAATGGAGACGCCCATGTAAAGTTCCTTGGGCTGACTGTCGTGAAAGGCGCTATATAAAAATTAATTGCTGGGACGTGCAAATAAAAACAGACCAGAAAATATCAGGAAGGATCACGGCGACTACAAAGGGCGGCGCGTTAAAACTTTGTGCCTGTGATCAGAAGGTTGTCGGTTCAGATCTAACGCCTGGCAGTGATGTCATTGATGGGCATTTGACCACAACGATGTCTGACCATGCTTTCTGACCTGAACGTCACTCTGGATGAAAGCATCTGCTATACTTGTAATGTAAATAGCCTAAGCTTGTTTCCTCAGGGGCACAGCGAATATGTGTATCTAAGAGATCCTGTAACCTCAGCTACACTAACTACACCCTCCTACTTTTCTATCCCTAGACAAACTGTCTAATCCTCCTGTTGCTCCACACGCAGGTTACAGGTCAGCTAAGAGCACAACATTTCTCTGACGTGGTACCTGTGGAGACGGCGTCGCAGCCATGGTCAAAGAGCTCCCCGAGCGCCGAGCTGCTGTTGGTCCTCCTTGCCTGCTTCCCGTCGATGGCGTCCAGAGACTGGTAGATGAAGAGGCCAAATGCGCTGAGGATGAAGGCCCAGCATGGCGCCTGGGAGAGCGAGAAAGACGAGTCACACCCTGCTGTTCTCCCATTGGCCAGAAGGGGCCAATCAAAGCCTTGGATGTTAATAAACATATTATCCAACAAGAAAAATTAAATGCCAAATGTTTAGATTCCCAGTTTTTTTTTTGACAACTAAGTGTATTTTTTTAATGTTCTAGAGGCATTTCTTAAAATATACTTAAAATTCCATCGTTCGTTTTTCTAGCCCGATGATATTTTCAGTGATAAAATGCACTCTCTCGTTTAATTGCAACCAACGGCAGCACCCACTCCAGGAATCCCTTCACCATAATGATCTATCCCAGCCGTGTAAATGGTACAGCAGGATTGCATCATCCAATGGCAGCCAGCCGGACTCGTAAACAAGAAATTACAGGTTCAAATGCCAGTAGGAGAACCGGTTTCATTTAATAAAGGTGCCCAAGTAAATAGGCAAAAGATTAACTAAATGACTAAAGAACAAATAAGTCACCTCAGCAAAGGTGTGTGAACGTCTGAAACGCTGGTAAATGAAAAAGGCCGTCAATTTGTATCTGAACGGAAAAATGGCTGACAACAAAGGGGAGGCAGTCAGGCCAGGCAGAGCTCAGGGATGAGGAAAACGATCCGGAGCTTTCCGGCACCCGCACGGAACACAGAACTCACCCTCCTAGCGACAACCAGGAGCGGTTTATGACCTGTATAAGTGATGGCACGCTAAATGGGATTTGTCACTGGACTCTCCTGCCTTTCTCCTCAAAGACCCTAGTTTGGAACAGGAATACGATGACCACAACGTCACCTGGAAAAGAAGGTTTTATACCCTGGATGTTCACAGGGGGAGGCGTCTACATTCAGGGGAAAAGGGCATCTCTTAAGAAGTCAGAGAGCATAACCGCCCCTACCAACAAACAGCAGAGCAGAAGCTTAAAGTCCATTGAGTGTTTTGTTGTTTTTTCATTTTTTTTAAACAACCAGGATGCTGAAGAACCTGTTTAGTGACGCTACTGCAATCAGGCAAGTTCCGCAAAATCATATAATGCAGCTGGCTGCTCGTGACCCAGCTAAATGACGAGGCCATTTTATTTTCAATATAATGAAATGCCGTTAGCAAAAGGGGCATTACAGCTACACAACATTCATCTTGTGTTTTTGCGCTGGAAAAAGCTTAAATCGGATTCCCTACTTGTGTATAATTAGCTACATTTACAGAGGTAAGACCTCTTAAGTGTGATGCATTTTCTAGCATAATCAATGCGATTGTCCTGCTTCTGAACTGAGCGAGAACCTGAACAAGCTGGTAAAATTAATAGTTTGCCCTTGTTGACCGGAGGTGCAACTCCCCCACGCAGCGTTGGCTGTGCGGGGGTGCTAAGTAGGACTCATGCCCCCCACTGTCCTATCTACCTCCTCGGCCCAGTTACGCTAGTGTAACGGAGAGCTGGAAGACGGGCACGGTGACTATGCGGCAGGAAAACGCATGTAAAATTGGCATGTGGAGGACAGCCAATCAGGGGCTTGAGCACACTGACCAGGGTAAGGCAAGCAAGGGCCTACCAGGCAGACATACCTATAACGAGACAACCAGGGGATTCTGAGAGACAGCGAGACAGGCTGTTTAACAGCAGGCGATGCCTGGAGCATCACCAGGTGTGTAACTGTGCATGCGTGAGTGTGTGTGAGCGTGTGAGCGTGCACGCGTCTGCCCTGCAGGTCCAGATGTCCCCTCAGTTGGACGCTCTCAGGCTGCCAGGGCCTGAAGCTCAACCTACTGATGCAATTCCCGTTTCCCGGCTCCTTTCCAGAAACGCACACCTTACAAACACACGGAAGAGAAAGGCCAGGCTTCCTATGCCCTAACGAGGCAAGCGACCTTGCAAGGCAGCCAGACGTCACTTCACCATCAGCACAACGGTGATGAAACCTTGAAAAAACAAATACAACCCAGTGCTCCTCAATACCAGAGATGTTTATTACAGCCGTTCACTGCCTCCCTTATAAAACTTTGAAAAGATCCTCCGTAATAAACCACCTGATTGACAATATCTTTTTGTGCAAACATAATATGCAGCAGCTTAATGTGCAAGGGGGGGGGTTTGACACCCACCCCATTGCCCAAAGGAAGTTCCTCCCTCCCCCCACTGAGCAAAGATATGTCCAAAGTACATCTTTTGGACGTCTTGCCCCCTGAGAAGCCAGAATTAAAGTATTTATGAACCTTCTGAATGTCCAATATTGGGTCCTGCACGTCCACAAATGTCCAAAAAATCTCCCAGCCAGAGGTCCAGATATCAAACTGCATATCTACACGCAAAAGGGGTCGTGGTCAGACGTCCAAATTCTGAACGTGACCTGCACGTCATGCAGATATAGATATGGTCCTGGACCGACCAACGCAATTTAGACAATCTACACGGCTGACAGGCATCTTGTGTTTGCTGGGGCAGTTACGCACCTGCACCTGTATTAGACCCTGTTAATGTGCATACGGTATTAAACGAAAACACTTCTTTAAAAAAATCAGCCAAATAATGTAATAAATACTAAGAAACAAAAAAATACTTAAGTTTACCTTAAGGCTTAGTCTCTTAATCAGTTTTATAGCCCAAGTAAGGTGACACTTACAAAGAATTTCACTTGACGTTTATCTCCAATACACAGAAGACAATAAATATTAAATAATTCAAATAAACATAAAAGAAAAGAGGTATTAGGTACTAATAAAACCTATACTGCAATACTCCAAATAGCAAATATATACTCTAGATGTGTACAAACTGGCTGTAACCAAAGTGAGACAGTACATAAAATATTTAATTAAAAGCAGCACGATGTGACTGTTTTGCCGTCAAGTCCTCCGATAAAATTCACCGCACTCAGAGTTACGGTAACTTCTGGCCGTAGACCAGCATGTCTGTCAGTCTGCACGGAAATGTCACCCGGCACCTGAGGGGGAATCGGTGCCGACAGTGCGGAGTGACTGGCAGACAGCAGTGCGTCCATCTCCGGCCGGCCCAGCGCTACACGCAGCTAGTGTGGGAAACTAATACAATGTTTATCTGATCAGTTTACTCTGATCCAGGATGTTTGCTGGTTTCATCCCTTCCGTCCAGTCGATCGTAACAGTTCGATACAATGTCGCGCGAGAGATAACTTGCGGGTGACTTGCTGGAAACCCGACAAAGCTAATAGTGTTATCCTCAGGTCGTAGTAGGGTGTGTGATTATTCAGCTGTTTGCAATAAGCTAACCGACTGAGTTAAAATAAAATCGATCACGGTAAACGCCGGGAGAGAGCAAACAAGTCCGTGGACATGCAAGCAGGCCTTGCGGAGCGCAGTGGGAGATTGTAACACAGGCGTTATTGTTAAAAGGAAGGACCGAGTTAATCTAGTCACGCTAGTCGTTTACTAGTTAATACTAAAACAGCCTGATAACACCAATAATATTAATATGAAACTGCAAGTGCGGATAGATGTATGTTAATATATTTAATGCAACAGTTCTTAAGGTGGGGGAATTATTACAATAATTCTTCAAAGAAAAAAAAAACATTTTATAGCAACAAGCCGTTTGCACATTGTGATGAAAGCGGGATAAAGAGGGATGCGTGAATAGCTGATGGAATTCGCCGCGAGACGCGGCGCAGGTGCCGGACGGCACGAGCATGCGGGCCCCCGCAAAAAAGCGCCACTCAAAGTTTACGGTGACCGGAGCCAGAGCAGAGCACCGCTTACCTCCTCCGTGGCAGACGGGCAGTAGAAGACCAGAATAACCGTCGTGACGATGTTGATGATAAGTCCTGTAATGGTCAGTGTATTGGGAGCTACCCAGGTGGGGATCTGCTGAACAAGCCAATTCCAGTATATCTGGCAAGGCGGCTCGAAGAGGGAGCGCCCCGACGCGCTGTATTTGTGCTCCTCCAGTCGCTTGAGTTGCTGGGCTGAGAGCGGCTCTAAGCGCACAGGGATCGGCATCGTCGCTGCTGCCTTATTGCGCTGCGCTTAATGCCTGCGGTCTCTGACGACGTCCGACACGCACCACTCGTCCGATCGGTGGAGGGTCACGCATTTAGGCGCTGCGGGGCGGAAGGCATCCCCGCGTTTCGCCAGCCATCCGTCGCTCTCCGAGCTGGAGTTGTAGAGTGAGCTTGGACAGGAAACTCACGCCCGGAAGAGAATGCGACCGGGAAATATGAATCCCACCGCACGCCGCCTACTGACTATGTCTGCCACAGGGGTCGTTGGAGAGGAAAATCCGTTGAACTGATGCTTGTTCAATAGGTGTTTAATACATTAAGGGCAGTTTTCATAAACGACGCCCAGAAGACGACGCGCTCAGACTTCAAGCACTATGAAATGGTTCAGCTTCAGATCACTGGAGACTGATATGATTCCCTAGTGACTCCGAGCTAAAGAAATCTAGCGACTGCTTAAGCATTCAACTGCAGTAAATGAGCTATACATTGTGTTCACTGGCGTCTGATTTCATTTTCAAGATTCGATCAGTGCCTCTGTGTTCTCACAAATCAAGCATATAAGGAATGTGTGCAATGAAAAGAATGTTCTTCCATTCATTGTAATGCGTATCCTGGTATGAAACAAAAATATGCGTAATAACTGAAAGTGAAATGAGGTTTGTTTTACGTTTGTCATCAGTACTTGCTTGTTGTTTCACATTGTGCAGAATCATTTTAGAACCTTTTATGGGATTATTTTTCCCCATATATGTTTATAATCCTATTTACGGAATACTAGTTTCAATAAAGTAATACACTCCAACAGCCTCATATGTACATGACATTTTATTCATTTGGCTTCAGTAAATCATAAATTACAAATGAGTGTGGAAGTTAAAAGCATGCTCTGATCTCCAGGCTGAGAAAACTATGTTCTATAGCAGTGGTTCTCAAACCCGGTCCTCGGAACCCACTGCCCTGCTTGTTTTCCTGCTATCCCTGCCCTACACACAAGTCCCAGCTGTCGTTCAGCTTCTGATTGACTGAACACACCTGATCCAGGTAATCAGCAGTGTGTAGGGCAGGAACAGCTGGAAAATAAGCAGGGCAGTGGGTCCCGAGAACCGAGTTTGAGAACCACTGTTCTATAGCCTCACAAAAAAATAAAATAACTGGAAAACAGAATCACAAGGGAGTTTTGTGGAAGCTAGAGGCTAGTTTAAACAGACTTCTATCAAAAATCAAGAGACCTTTTACTTAAATTTCTTCCCCTCTATTCAGCTCCCAAATGAAGGCGTTCTCCCCAGTCTGCCTTTGACACACACAAATCACTGTGAAATCAGAACTGTTCATTCAAAATTTTCCACACTACCAAACATGTCTCACACAAAGCAGTTTGCCAAAAACATCACTGACATGCTTTAGGGCTTGAAATAGTTGTTAAACATCAGTCTTTAAAAAGACGGGGCCTGAAACAGCTGTATATATACTGAGTCTATGGTAACAAGCTCCACCCTTGCAGTACAGACAGCATGCTGTGTTGAAGCCCCGCCCCCTTTCCTTCCACGAGCCCCAGATGGGCTGCAGATGGCTGGGAAGAAGGAAGGATGGTTGAAGCTCCAGTGCAGAAGCCAGTAATTCCGATCACTTCTTCTCTGGCTCAGGCGATTTTGACTCGTTCATAAACTTATCAATCAGATGTAAAGGAACTCCGCGATGCAACAGGTCAGAGAAGTTCATCCCCCCTGGGGGAAAGAGGAGAGGCCAAGTCAGTGTCCGTGCAACAGGTGGAAAGGGGACCAGGTCAGTCTAAGGTCTCTAGGGGGAGTGATAACCTCAGCCTGAGTTAGGGGTAGGTGGACTGAAAAGAGAGACTATGGTGTGGTCAGTGATCAGGCTACGCTGCACGATATCACATCGCAACGTAATCGCGATTACAGCAGGATGTGATGTTGTGCAGTCCTAGATCAGACAGCGGAGGAAGGTGGGGGGAGATATATTGTCAGAAGAATGTGAGAGGAAGAATATATGTGAACACGAGTCAGAAAGAAACTGCAAGCCCCTCAGTACCAAAACCCCCCAAAGATCTAGTTGTTCTGCAGGCTGGCCGCCTGAACCAATGAACAGATAAGTAGTGAGTAAAACCAAATACAAAGTGCTCTTTCACTCATATAAGGCACTTGTGTGATTGTGCATGTAACGCTCTCATTTGCTTTCTAATGGCATTTGATTTGACTATTGTCTTGCTTAGCTAGGAGAATAGACTCTGGTATTGTTCACTCTGGTCTTGGGGTTACTCACCTTTTGTATGGTAAACTTTACATGAAGATCAGAAAGCTGTTAGCAGGGCAGATATGTTATGCAAGCAGGAGGCTCAACGTCAACCTCTACTGCAGACAGCCAAAGTCCCTGAGTTCCCTAACGTAAGGCACTTCCAGACAAGCACAGTGTAGCGTACATGGACAGGGGACTGAACACGCATTCTTCCACTATTTACTAACAAAAGCACGTCATTTATTCACGAATTGGTCACACGCCGTTAGCCATATTTGCGACACTGGTGCTCTGTCCCGAAATCTCAGTTTTCCTATCACAGACTTTGACTGTCTGCCTCTTAACTCCAATCGCTGAGCAATCTGCGGGATTATTGGCAGGTGCAGAATGAATGACATAAGCTTCATATGCCAGAACCATATGAAAGCTTACCTTGGATGAGAACATACATTCACAATTCCTTGGTGACTAGGGGAGAGAAAAGAAGAGGGGTCAGCACAGTTAAAGCAGCCCAGGTCCAAGTGGCCGATCCCGCTGTCATGTGACTCCACCGTGCTGGTAATTTAAATACCCTATGATTAGCGCACCTGGGGAAGAATAGCTATCATGTAGCTAATTGGCCAGTAGCTTGCTTCCTTCTTTTTTTTGGACCTACCGTGGGAGTGTTGATACTTCTCCTTGCTTTAATATCTATTTTTGGTGCTGGATTTTAGCACCGTATGATGTCATTGGTTTTTTTGAGTCTACCCATCATGCTTGTAGAAACACCTTGTTGTCCACGATGTATCGATATTTAGTGTTACAGATTCTGGCGTTTGGAAGCGTGTGTTATGAAACTCAAAGGAATTTAACTCATTAGGTCTGAATACTGGAGTTCTAGGTGTTTCAGGGGACATTAGTTTGGTGACTAAACCAGTGACGACAAACTTGTAAAAGTGTGAACTCACACCTTGTTGCCACTTTGAAAATTTTAAGAAGGTGCTTTTTATCTTAATGTCATGTAAATATTTTTATTACACTTTTCTACTTTTACTAAAGTCACAAAGTTACAAGCTAGATTTCACAAAAGTTTTTAGTGTGCTACAAAGCTGAGTAAAAATAATAAAAAAAAGCAAAATATTGGCCTTAATCTGTTTTGCTATATGGCAAGAAATTAGTTTACAACTGCTGCATTATGGGAGAAGGTGTATACTGAGAGTAGTTAACACGATGTGAACAATGACGCATGTTGGTCAAGGTATGGAGAGTAATCCAGAGGTTAGAGGTAAGAACAAACCATAGGATGTGAAATGTGACTGTGATGTCATTATTAGGCTCACATGCACCTCAGTATGCATGGGAAGAGTATAAGGGCATTGAAAGGTTATAGAGATGAAAAAAGTACATTTCACAAAAGGAACCCATTGGAAATCACAGTAAAATGCAAAAAAGCATAAAACAAAGGTGAAGAAGAATCAGACAAAATGAAAAAACGAAAAATGCCTGGAATCTAAAAAACCTCATTGAAAACAATTAAGCCAGACTAAGAACTCAAACTGGCACATTCCAAGAAATTTCCCCGCAGTTCACCGATTTCTCTGCTGATTTTGTACAGTGAATGAATGGGTTTCAGCTGGCCTAGTGATTGGGGCGCCAGCAGGAGTGAGACAAAGCAGAGAGGGCGCATTTACTCTGACGCATGTGTCCCTATTGGGCCAAGCTGAACTCCAGCTGCAGGTGGGCATGCAAATTAATGAGTGTTTTCCGGGCCAAAAGAAAGTCTGTCCACAGGGCTAATGTTGCCTTCATCTTGTGTTTGCTTTAGGAACACAAACCTAAATCAGACCTTCGTGTTCCTGCCAGTCACAGTGCCTTAATATCAGAGGTGGAGATTTCAGGTCCAGAGAGTACAAATCCAGACCAGGATTTCATTGCAACCAACAAGCTTAGTACTCTGTGGCTGTGACTCTTTATGCTCAACTGGTCGGTTGAAACAAAATCCTGGTCTGGATTTGTACTCTCTGGACCTGAAGTCTCCACATCTGCTTAATACCACTGATTTACATCTTGGAAGAGTCATTTGTGAGAGCATTTCCCACCGATGTCAAACTGACATAAATTAGAGGGTTTCCTTCTGGAATGATTCTGCGCTGAATGATTCATGGCCACACGATGGCTCCGAAAAGTCTTTCTGCTCTAATCACCTTTTACGCTATTGATACATGATGAAAAATCACGGTGCAGTTGAGCATAGATCAATAGATCGGTTTCAGAGAGCCTTCCAGGAATATGAGTTCATGCTGAAAATGTAGAATTATGTAATGCAGTCATGGGAAGAAAGACTGAATCCAAAAGCCAATGAGATAAAAAAAAAAAAAAAAAAAAAGATAAAAAAAAAAATGACCTGAGGTGCAGGTCTTCAAAGCCAATGCAAAAGCGGCAAAGGGCTTCTCCATTTCAGTGCCCCATCGTGAAGGTTTGCACATGGGCATGAAGTGATTTCTTCTGCTACTCTATGTTTTATTTACCCTTATTCAGAAGCTGTAATTGATTTTTAACATGCTGAGTCACCTCTGCCCCCAGCAGCCGTCCAAGTGCAGACGGCCCCGAGCGTATAGGCGCAGCACGGTCCAGGCAAAGGGCACCTGCCTGTGTATACTCAGGCAGGCCGCCAGCCACCTGATATGCTATCAGTGACAGCGGAGGGGGGGGGGGAAGGGGGGGGGTGTTCCTGTTGAGTTTGTCCATATGGAGAGGAGTCCAAATGAGAGCACCTGGAAGGGGTCCAAAGCCCGGACCGCTCAAAATCTCGATATTCTGGCAGAACAGAGTCTTAAGACATTTGGAGATAAAAAAAAAAATACTACATCAGCAGAATTTAAAAACTGATTTTTTGAAAAACCTGTATAATTTACATAAATAATATATCTGTGTGTGCTTTGTTAATGAGGGTGTTTATGATATATGTATTACAGTTTTAATGCAGTTATCATTAGATATATGGCAGAGTGATATTGTTCAAATAAAATTGAACAGTTGTTTGATGTTTATCAAGATCTCAGGAGACCAAGTTACCCTCACCCTGGGCGGATGGCAGCCACAGACTAGCGTCAGTGCCCCCCAAACCCCACCCCGGGACTGACCTTTGACCTCCAGCTTGCACTCCACCTGCGCTTCCCCGAGATCATTGATGGCCTTGCATGTATAGACGCCCCCGTCGTAGGGGCTGGGTTTGCGAATCTCCAGCGTGCAGACACCCTGGTTGCTGAACATCCGGTAGCGCGGGTCATCGAGGATTATAATCTTGTTCTTCATCCAAATGACTTTAGGCTACAGCCGGAATGGGAAAATTACACGTTATCTTATTCGAATGACATAGGTGTCATAGAACCAAAGTACAAAGGATGTTAGAATACAAAGGATGCATCATCTCCAGAACCTCATTTCGCACATTTCACACATTTTAAATGGCCTTCAGGCTTCTTGCTTATGGATGAATAATGCTGAGTGGTCTAAACAAGGCATGAACGTTGATGCAGACAAAACAACCTTTACGGTGGCTTCACTCCTAGCAACCTGTTCCAGGTCAGGGGGACCGAGCCGGGGCTCCTGAACAGGGCTGGGACAGAACCTGAGAAGAGGCAGGTTTGCATATGGCCGGCATGAGGGAGACGGACCCACCCGGGGGTTGGCACGGACGCTGCAGTTGAGCCTGGTGTTGTAGCCTGCCACGGCAAACGTGTTGATCAGCGGCTGGGTGAATTTGGGTGCCTCAGTGAAATCATACTCATTGTACTCCGGAATCTTCAGGTTCAGGCCTGGGGAGGGAAGGTGATGGGATTGTATGATACCGACTCTCAGCAAGATCATGGGCGAATCGGGATCAATATGCATCTGTCCCACTCTTCCTGCTTCTAAACATGCAGAAGCATTTTCCATTCGCAGCGGGTCGCTTTCATACGACTCTCACGTGAACAATAAATTATTCTCTGAAAAAAAAGGGTTTGGTAAAAAAAAAAACCTGCAATGCGGGAACATAAAGACCTTAGGCTTGTGAATCAGCAGGAGAGGCAGCATGCAAACCTGACTTCATGTAAAAGGGGTGTTTTTGTAGAGACTGTTTTTACAATAATGTGTCTCTTAGCAATAAATCTTCTGATGAAGACTCAGGAGTAGCGACCAGGGAAGTGGTGCAGTATAGCGCTTCTGTACCAGTAATTCAATGAGCTCGTAATCTCTGAGTTCCCTTAGTCTCTCCACCCCGCTTGGTTACTTCCTGGAGTTGCGGCCGGCCTGCACACACCTTCCTTGACGATAAGGGCGCTGTCTTTCGTCATGGTTGCGTTCTCACTCAGTCCGCACATATTCTCCGAATACACACGGAAGAAGTACTCGTTCCCCACCACCAGGTCGGGGATGGTGATGCAGGTGCGATGGTAGTGCTCTATGCACGTGTACCACTCCTGGCACGGGGCAGAAAAATGCCACATGGTTAACACAGTCAGCGACATCACTCTGCACCGGCCAGAGTTACTGAAGAGCTTAGTTCTTATAGAACACAACTAAATGACACTACGCCCTAAATAATCAGGCCTAATCCAGCACCAACAGCTACGCACCATGGTTTTCTTGTCCGCTTTCTGAATGGTGTAGCCAGTAATAGGGGCGTTGCCATTGTCTTTCGGGGGGGTCCAGTCCAGCGCCACGTTGACGCCCCACACTTCATCTATTTTAACTGCCTGGGGAGGGCCTGGAAGGTCTTTTGGGGAGGGAGTGGGGGTTGGCAAGACAGATATTTTGATTTTATACATTAAAAACATTAATCAAAGCCTCATTATAAATCATAAGTATATATAAATCAAAGTAGAGAACACCCTGGCTGGGGTGCCAGTCCATTGCAAGGAACACACAGACGGTTTGGGGAATTCAGGGATATCTAACTGCAGGTTCTTGCACCGTAAGAGGAATCCTATAAAGCGCAAGGTGGACATGGAAACGCCACACTCACAAAACGGGGCTGCGATTTCAACCCCCCACCCTGGTAGGGGGTGAGATAACAGTCCTACCCTCTGAACCACTAAGCCACACTAGTTTAACACTATGTTAAATGTATATAACCATAACATTTTAAATGCATATACAGTACGGTGGTCACGAGAAGTCTTGGGACATTTGCTTAATGGAGCAAAAATATAGCAAATATATGGGTTTTATGACAAAAATCATCACTCAATTCATTTGTTCACAAAAATTGCAAGATTTTGCAGAATTAAGCAAGCATGCCAAGACCTTCTGTGTCTACTGTATTGCTGTCCCAAAACTTACCCACTATCTGGATGTCCAAGATGGCTGTGTCCACGTGCTTCTCCACCTGAACACTCATCTGATACTTCCCGGAGTGCTTGCGCTCGGCTTTGCGGATGAAGAAGATGCTGTCGCAGTCCGTGTTGCGGATGCTGACCTGCGACGGCTCCACGACCTGCTCTTCCTTCACCCAGGTCACCTTAGGCCTGGGTTTGCCCTGGAGACGGACCATGGGACGGTGAAGCCAAACGCATGACATCATCGAAATAATGACAAGACAGGTACAGCCAGTAATGCCCGACGAGGGCTGTGGGGTTTTAATATATCGAAGCCGACTTAAATCTTTAGCGCCCTACCGCATGCATCTAAACGCAAAGCAGCAGTACGATTCTTCTTTTCAAGAAATATTTAGCAGCCTTACCACAAAAGGTACGACTAGGTTGACAGCTTCCCCAACTTTGCGGATGTAAGTCTGCTTCAGATGCCTAGGTACCCGAATCTTGGGGGCCTCTGTTGGGTTAGTTTGGCGTGAGAAGGGGGGGTTAGAGGCAGATGGGCATACCTCATACTAAAAGTTATAGTACGGCACATTCAGGTTCATTCATTCACATTCAGAGTGCTTCATTTACCTAAAAGAGGAAATATTTGGATTGCAGTAGCAATTCACATAAATGAAAAAGAAATTCACACAAAAGGTAGGCATGAAGGAAGACATGACGCATAAGTTATATATGTACAAATATACAAACTACTATACTAGATTGAAAAACTAAAGACTTACACTAAAGGTAAATAAATGTAAGTGTTTATTGTGCATTGCCTCAGTGGAGAAAACTCCTCTTCCAGCACAGAAAGGAGCCTTTGTAGATGTAGGAATGACCTCCTGCAACAAATCTTATTGCAGTGGAACTGAAGGAGTCTCTGTCCAACCAAGTGTCTAGAAGATGTATAGTATTATTGTATTAAGTATAATGACTTGATTTGAGTAAGACTCTCGGTGTGCAAAAACAAAATAATCAGAACTTGACCAATGACCTATGACCTATGACCTCACCTACGACCTCTTTGACCAGGATGGAGTGCTGGGTGGTCCTGGGTTGGCTGGCTCCTGCAGCATTGATTGCCTTGACACGCACTAGGATCTTGCCCTCTGTTGGCAGGCCAGTAATGGTGTACTTGGTTTTCTCTACGAGTTCCTTGTTAGCGGGAATCCACTCGTCAGCTGTCAAGCACACCGCATCATCATCGTCAAGCTAAAGCAGGTCAAAAAAAGACTCAGTAATACAAGTACTTCATGAAAGAGTGTTTCACACTCTTTAGCCTGCGTGTATATAGGAAAATACTACAGAAGTGTAACAAATCAGTGCTGTTCGCAGTGGCAGTGTGTCAGCCGCACTGGCTACTGAGAGGCGGCCCCATACATCCTTCGAGGCACCACTCCAGCATGTATCCGTCCAGCCCTGCAGCGCCAATGGTGTCCGGCGGCCGCCACTTCATGGTCACCGTGGTATCCGTGACCTCATCCACCACCAGCATCGTGGGCTCACTGGTCACCGCTGCAGGAGGGGAGCACAAGAGAGCATCCTTCACCAGAATAACGCTCATTAGCCAAACTATAAACCGTCCAGACTATTTAGGGTGCTGACAATGCTATTAGGCACATCGTCGTAGAAAGTTAGACGGATGGGAAATTACAGAAACGCTGCAGACGTGTTTCATGTAGAAGTTACAGCATTGTGCCTCTCAGATGACGTGGTCTTATATTTCTATTCTGTTACGTTTCTGCTCCTACGATCTGACTTTCTAAAAAGGGTTTGACCGCAGCTTGCAGCTGGGTGAGAGTTTGGGTGGGAGAAGCCAAATGTCACTGAAGCGTTATGCTCCACATTCTCTGGCAGCCATTATAAAGACATATTTATCTCCCCCCCCCCCCCTCAGACACATGTCACATGCAGAACAACCTATGTCGCATTGTTTCACGTGGAACAGCTGCAGAGACGGGAGCTGGGCTGCCCAGGCATGCGGAACGCCTCCTTTCTCAGCTCACAATACAGTCTCTTTGTCTGGCCCTCAGAGCAAAACAACACCCTGGAATGACTTGGCACTGCCCAGTGTTATTCATGCAAAATAACACCTAACATCAAATGTGACTTCAAACATTCATTCATCTTCCATACCCACTTGACTTATGCAGGATCAGAGCGTCCAGAGTCTATCCCAGAAGCTGCAAGCACACGGGTAATAGCCTAGGACAGGATGCCAACCCATTCCTGGGCACCCATACCAGGCTTCAATGGGCAATTGGGCACCCTAAAGAAATCCCCATAATGAAATGGGGAGAACATGCAAACTCCTCACATGCAGAGTTGGGTAATTCAGGTCCAGAGAGTAAACGTCCAGACTTTGTTCCAACCAACCAGCTGAATACTCCATGACTGTGAGTCTTTATGCTCAACTGGTTGGTTGAAACAAAATCCCGGTCTATACTTTACTCTCTGAACCTGAATTACCCAAGTCTGCTCACACGTACAGCCAGGCCGGAGACTCAAACCCTGATCTCTAGAGGCGCGGCAACCATGTTAGCCGCTGCACAAACCTGGATCGCAGACTGCAGCGCCACATGTATTCTGAATGAGGGTACAATGAAAAATGGCTTTCCTGAGACCTACCAAGTTGTGCTTTTAACCGTTAGGCTAAAGTCCCAGATCCTGGCGCGCAGCGTAATGCTCACCCAGTGGCACAAACGATTTCGAGGGCTCGCTGGGTTTGGACACGCCGATGGCGTTCACGGCAAAGATGCGCACTTCGTAGGGGACCCCCTCGATCATCTTCTTGGGCTCAAAGGTGGTCTCTTTGCAGAGGTCAAAGTTCAGCCGCATCCAGCGGGAGCTCTGCTTCTTCTTCCTCTCTATGAAGTAGCCTGATGGATACAGGCACGCGAGTGTGAGAACGTGCTCAGAGAGAAACCACAGTCAGTTACACCCATACACGTAGACCAGCAGCCTCCAGCATTAAAGTTCTCTCACACACTCCCCTACACACATCGATATATGGTCACTGCCCAATGAAAAGCATGTATGTCCACTTTTTAACAATTATAACTCTTAATGTGAACTACTGAAGGAAACACTGAAGGAACAAGGCATGAATAACACAAGTGAAATAAGCTCGCACATCACATGTTTGTTATTCATTATTGAGTCATGACACTTTTATCTCTAGTAGTTACTATATTTACTATATATAGTAGTTACTATATTTGTACTATATTTGTTCATGATTTGTACTTCACTAGTTATTATTAAGCATTTGTGACGGTTGAGTAAAGGTTTCTATTTGTGATGCTAAGGGTGTCACATTACTTTGTTTTAGGTTTATTTTGTAAGCAATTTCTGAGAAATTGAGTTATTTCACACCTAAAATAAGGGATTTTCAAAGCTCAGAAGTGATATTTACTTTACAAAGCACCCAACCATTCTTAAACCTTCTTTAAGGAGGGCTGTAATCATTAAAGAACATTAGTTATACGCGTAGTCCTGAATCTCCTGAATCGGGGTGTATAACACCCTATTTTCTCTAGTTTGTACAGCAACATCCCTTACTTACCTAAGATGGGTGACCCTCCATCGTAGTGGGGGGGACTCCATGACATAAAGCACCAGTCCCCCCCCACTTCAGTAACTAGAGGGGCTTCTGGTGGATCAGGAATGTCTGAGAGGAGAGAATCCGTTTTAATACATGTTAAAATTTCATCAAGATAGTTGTTCTTTGGAACTAAATTCTGACAGTTTATTTATACATTTTTCAACTCCACATCCAGAACAGGATCTCAGGAAATTCTGACAGTGATAATTATATACTGTATATATAAAATAATTTGCACAATAATTTGTCATCCATCCATCCATCCATCCATCCATCCATCTATAACTTCTCATCCAGTACAGGGTGACTGTGAGCCTGAAGAATATCCTTGGAAGAACAGGGCATGAGGTAGTGGACATCTGGGATAGGATGCCAGCTCATTGCAGCATGAATACTAACACACAGAATTACACAATTAATGCAACTCAGAGACACCAATTAACCAACTGCCATGTCTTTAGAGAGTGTGGGGGTTCCCAGTGGAAAGGTATACATACAGTGGGGGAACATTCTTATGATAACTGCAGTATGTACATGATTTTGGTCATAACAGTGCTGGAAACTGTTTTACTCAATCCTAGAACGATGTCCACATGCAATCCGGTCACCATGACGTCAGACATTTTGGACTGACTGCCACATCCTGTTTGGGGTCTTTCTCAAGCTCCTTACCCACAACCTTGACCTTGACAATGGCTGAGTCTTCACCCGCCTCATTCTGGAGTACTATCTTGTAATTTCCTGTGTCTTCCCGCTCCGTGATATCAATGGTCAGGCTGGTGTGGTCAGGGAAGGTCTCAGCTCGAACACGACTGCCCGTGTCCAGAATCACCTACGGGGTGGGGGGGCGTTCATTCTTTCCATGTGTATCACAATTCTCATTTAGGACAGTACACAACCACATTTGTATCATTGCACCCCTGTTCAGAGCCCCACTTGGTTGCTCCCAGGGCAGTATAGACTCACCCGCTCCCCCTTCATCCACACCACTCTGGGGGCCGGCTCTCCGCTAATGGGGACCTCTAGCCTCAGCTTGTTACCGGCTACGATGGTCACAGTGTTGTCAGGGAAGTTCAGACGGTCCAGATGAACTTTTGGGGGGTCTGCAGGGATGAGGTCATGTGACTCGTGATTTGTTTGGGTAGTCTGTGTCTGTGGGCGTACACTGTAGTCCCAGGAATTTACCTCGGCTTACTTTGCAGGCATGGCTCCTTAACTAGATGTACACTATATGGCCAAATGTATGTAGACACCCCTATCAATGAGGACTGTCTAAAAAAGTTACACCCATTTCTGACATAGCTGTATAATTACACTCACAGTCACACAGTCTCCTGCAACAATTTTAGTAACAGAATGGTTGGTTGTACAGTTACAGTTGCCGCCATCATAAAACACCATCTTTCCAACAACTTAGTTCGCCAATGATCAGCAGTCTGCCCTGCTAGAGCTGCCCTGTTCAGCAACTGGTGAGGTGATTGTGACGGGCAAAATGGCTGGGAGCAAGTTCAGTTACGAACTCACAGAGAAGGACCTCACAACCCAACATCAATACCCAGCCTGAACAGTAACAAACCCTACAAGCAATGAATCCACATCTAATGGAAAGCTTTCCCAGGAGAATAGATTATAGCAACAAGGGGCAGACCAAATTTTCTTTAATACACTTGGATTTGGAATGAGATGTTGGCCAAGCTGGTATCCACATACTTCTGACCATATAGTGCATGTTCTAGACTCAGTGCTCTAACTTGTTATATCTTTACCCCAATGCCTTTCCCAGCTATATTCTTCGCCCTGAAGGCCTTACCTATGATATGCACGTGGGCGGAGAGCTTCTGAGTATAACCCTCCGGCACAAATGTGTAATCCCCTGCATCGCCAATTATGGAGCTTTCAATCTCTAACCTGTGGTTCCTGTTAGGACAAAAAGTGCTCGATCAGGAAAAGATTCAAGATGAGCACCTTTAAAAGGCTTTTAGAAGGGTCATCTTTGTCTAAAAGCACTTTTCGAAATTTGGATCCTTCAAAGGAAAGAAGGAATAGGGTCTTTATACTAGGAAGACCTAGACAAGGGATTTTATTACGTATTTATGGCCTGAACAAATCTTTATTTGGAGAAATTGTATACTTGACTGGATGAAGACAGCCAACAGAGGTTTTAACCAGATGGAAGTTAGTTCTCGGCTACAAAGATGATGGGACATACCTGGCTCTTTGCAAGATGTTGATGCGCTCAATGGCCTGGATTGCCTGCCCATTGCGGTACCAGCGGCCGGGCACATTTCCCGGGGAGATTTCACAGTGCAATTTCAGTGGCTGGCCCAGGCGAATCGTTATGTCACTCAGGTCTTGTATGATCTTCAGGGGTTTCACTAGAGGGAAGGCAAGGAGAAGGAAGGAGACATCAGGGGAGTGGCAGAAAGGAAAAGTAACTCTGAAAGAATGGGAGGAACCTTTAGATGGTTTTTGGATAAAAAAAAAGTTGCAAGAAAGCAATAAAAAAAGAAAGAGGAATAGATTATTCGGTAGGTAGTGATACATACAGTCAACTTTCACTTTGGCCTGACTAGTGCCCCCAGTGGCCATGAGGGAGTAAGTGCCTGAGTCCTCCCTCATAGCATCATCAATGATCAGCAGGTGCTTGGTTCCCTCGCACTTGATCCGGTAGCGTGAGCGAGCTCCAGTTGGGACCTCCACACCATTTTTCAGCCTAGGAGACAGAACTATGGCTCAGGACACAGGATATGGATTCCTAGCCATCATATCCTTATAGGAAACACTTCTTCTATCAGTCAATTTAGCCATCTTGACTGTCATTAGCGACTCTGGGACAAAGGCAAGGAAGACACACCATTTGACTTGGGCTCCTTCTTCAGACACCTCGCACTCCAGCTCGATTCTCTCATTTACTGTGGTATTTACAGATTCGAGCTCTTTGACGATATTCACCGGCAACTCTGACAAGCAGTAGCAAGACAAACGTCACAGGTTATGACAACATCAGCACATTTCCCTAATTTGGCTGTATATATAAATACATACATATCTCATCACTGTCCGATGAAAACTGCATATTCTACTGCATACTTGACGACTGTGACTTTTTACTATAGATGAAATACGCCCGTTCTCCTCTGTCCTCTGTCTACTGATAGCGTTTGAGATCTAATTCACCAATGAAAAGATGTTTTATGAGTTCATGCATTTAACTACTATTAGTATGAAGCAGTACTATGTTTGTACAAAATGAACATTTTTATGCATGATGCTTGTTTGTATGGATTACTTTATATCGCTAATTTTACCAGCTTAACATTGATAGCGATATATCTATCTAATTAACATCAATTACTGTGAATATAAAGTAAAATTAGTTTGCATCTTCTTGACACTGACATATATGCCTCTCTAGTAATGATCCATGTAAATCCATTTATGACATTAAACCATTTACTGGCTGCTGGGTAAACACAGATTTCTATTTATGGTTAAGGTGCCTCCTGATGTTGTTTTTGGTTTATTTTATAAAATAGTTTCTGAGAAAATGCATTTTTTTTTCACCCTCCTTAAATAATGGATTTTTGGAGATATGAGTTTTTCATTGGATACACGTGATATGTATGTATGAATATCTGTGTACATAATCTATGAATATATAACAGAACTGAAAAGTACCTTTAACAAACAACTCAGTGCTGCACTTCTCATCACCAGCACGAACGGAATAGGCAGCATCATCACTTTTGGCACAGTTGTTGATAACCATGATCCGCTGAGTGCCCTTGTGCTCAAAGATATATCTGTGGAATGGACCTTTTCATCAACACCCTGCTCCAATAAGTACCACGCAGTCTCCCAGAAAATCTCAAAGACGAGAGGACAACACAATTTTCTTGGACGGCTTTACAGATATCACAACAAAGAGAGTCTCAAAAGTACTGTTCTGTGTTCAGGAAAGGGTTCAGGATCAGGGTCGCTATCAATGCAGAGCTGAAATGCAGACTTACTTCCTTTGGCTTGGGGAATGGCAGCAGATTCATCAAAGAATGTGCAGGAAATGGACGTCATGGCAGGCAGGGAGGAACGTCATGGGAACAGATGATAGACAACAGCACAGAAGGACAAAGAGATGTCATGTCTAGAGTGAACTGGATAAATCATTAATGACCACAAGAAGAAAGAGAACCAGAAGGTGCAGCATCAAAGCCAGGGATCCTGACACAGGGGCCCTCAGAGTCCTAGACTAGCAAAGGTCCAGATGACTTTGTCTAGCTGTGACTCTGGCTGGACACCTCACAATGTACTTAACCTGAATTTCCAGATGAAAGCTGATTGGGCCCAGAGTACTCCCTACCCTGCCGCTTACTAATTCAAAGCATATTGTTGGCTAATCATCCTGGTTCATCATAACTAGTGCAACAACAACATGACAGCTGTGAGCTTTTACATTATCTGTATTACGAAAGTAAGTTCTTATGCAAATGTGCTCTGGAGGCAAACAGGTAACCAAAGGCAGCAGAAGACAGTGAGGAACATACCACTAAATAAACATATTCTATGGAGAAATTCCCCATTAGAATCAGAATCAGAATCAGAATCAGAATGGACTTTATTGCCAAATGTTGAGCAGGTTTACAACATCAGGAAATTGCTGCGGTGTTCAGTGCGATATTATGCAAATTATGCATATTATGCATAATAATGCATATTATGTCATTCATTTGAAAGAAATTGCAAAGTGAAAATGTACAGTGAGAAGAAAATAGACCAGAGAGGAGTACATCACTCACTTTGGAGTAGGACGGATCTCCTGTCCATTCTTGTACCACTTCAGCTCCACTGTTGGGTCTGCCAATTCCACCATAAGCCGGATCTTCCCACCCTTGTCTACTTGATATGCAGGTTCTAACTTCTTCGCGAAAGCTTAAAAAAAACAGGGAGAGTAATCCTTGTATATTCTGTACTGCATTTTTAAGGGAAATAAAACCCAGGGAAATGTTGTAGATACACAAATGAGCTGGTTTTGATATGATGATAGACCTCACGTGAGACCTGCTATCGGCAGTTGTGGACATCTTCATTTGTCTCCCTGAGGGTCTTTTCACACTACATTATCCGTACCATGGCAAGAATGTTAGACCCCCAAAGTCCGGTTTGTTTGACTACTGTGATCGCTTGCAGAAGGTGGGCCCAGGGCACAGTTTAGTTAAACTCAGAGTGTGATCGCTAATCATGCCTGAGCACTGAACACATATATGACGTCACTGATGCGACTAGCACACGCATCTGTACATGTGCACTATACAGGAAGCAGACCCGGAATGACACACATGTCAGATCTGATAAAAACTCTGATATGTTTGGTAAAAGATGCGATGATCTTCTAATACATGCAGCGGGATCTAATAAAAATTGCTGCACTGTATAATCGATGAATCTATATAAGGGCTTATGTGTCATCGCACCCAACCTGACTCCAAATACGCCACATTAATCATGAATTCCATTGTGCTGTGCAGTCATGCTTTTCTTATGTTTTCTTTAACCCAAGAAGTCGCACGGTGATGATGAAACCATGCTAGAGCCCGGAATGTTAAAGACAATGTGAACACAGACCTGCAGGGGAGTGGGAAGGGGGTACAATCATGTTTGGGTATGTTACTTGGTAATGGTAAGTGTGAGTACACCCTGAGGTGCCCAGAGAAGAATATGTTTAGTTTTAGAAATGACATAGTTTCAAAGTCTCCCCCAAGAACGAGTGAAAATGTCTTGGCCACTGTGTGAGTTTGGGAACAATGTAATTGTGTAGGTATGGTCTAAGTAATATGCCAATAACGTCTGGGGCCTGCATTTCTACCTTCGCTTTTCTTCTCCTCCTTCTTGGTCTTTTTCAACCTCTTGAGCAGGCCCCGCAGGTCTGTGATTCCATACATGAAAGCGATCTTCTCATACTGGTCTGGTCGGGCATTTTTCAAGATCTCCCACACATCTACCTCCGGCACCTCCTCTTGCTTGGGCTCCCTGGACAGCAGACATCATGCCGCAGAGTGATGGGTGTTAGCGTGTTACTTGACAGGCAGAGCTCGCAACATGTTCTGAGGAACATCTCTCTGGAGGTCAGGGCCAGAGGCAGTAGGTGACAAACGCCATTGCAGAAGTGGATTCTGGGTTATATACTCTACTGTATATATCTGCTAGGCTGAGAAAGGGATCTGGAAATGAGATCGTACTGTCTGCAGTAACACGTCCGCCACTTAGCTTACATCATGTTTACCTGATCCGCTAATCTAACGATGTGACAACATGACATCATGCAACTGTGCGCTCTGGAGTTCCTCAGGACATGTCGCATAACGGGATGGGGGTTTCCGATATCCTCTCTGCCTGCAACTGTGGTCATGTGACTATCTTGGAGAGGAAGGGGGGGGGTTCTATGGCAGTAAAATACAAATAACGTATGTGGAGTTGTACCAATTAATAAGTCGAAATAGCTTAATTGCCAAACACATTTAAAAGCTATATATTTCTAAGGAATTGATGGATTATTTCTAAATTTACAAAAATAGCATTTTTTCTTTATTTAACGTGAAACATGAATGGGGAAAGTGCAATCAATGGGCAGCCCTAATGTTTTGCAGGAGTAGCTTCTGTGCAAAGCATGCTGGGATACTGGTGGTGGCAGGGAGATGGACATGGAACTGCGGTGAAAATGATTCACACTGGATATGATTCAGGGGAAATACTATTGTACAGCTGCTATCTACCTGAATTGATTCAAGTACCATCACATGATGCTAATTGGATTGTGTTAGACATGACAGCACCCAGAAGGCCACTGGAGAAGAGCCTCACAAGGCACTTGTCTGTAAATGTTAGCGATGCGTTAGCAAAGATGTTAATGAGCAACATTAATGATCAAGGGTCCGGTTTAGTCTGTGATTTCATTTTTCAGTCACGCCACCAATCCTTTCTTTCGGAGACATTCCCCAATGTCTGAAAGTTTTGAGGCATAAGCAGATAAAATGCATTTCCATTTTTTTTTTTATATGGTCTCATGATTACCGTTTGTGTTCAGGCAGGTATTAAGAAGCTTGACATCCACGCTATAATAAATATACCATATACAGCACATATACGTGTATATATATATATGTTGCAACATAACAATAATGTAGCGGTAACACTATTTTGCAGCAGCATTTACAGTCTTGCTCATCAGCAGGACACAAACGCTTGTGAGAAGTTGCTATCTGATATAGCCATATAGCACAGAGTGACCTACAGCTGCTAGGAGTGTGGGTTTCTCAGTGCCATACGTATGTGAGGCAAAACACCTTCCCACGTTTGATCCCGGCTGCTGTAGGATGCATAAATGCTGCCTCTAAATGAAGTGTTACCAGGCTACTTTGGGCCAACACTCTTGCTTGCCCGGGATCCTCGGGCTACAGTCCATGCTGGTGAGACTACAGGCTTATGCTACTTACCAGTGTTAAGATCTAATATTTTAATTACTTATTCATTCTACTAACCTGCTGTTTCTGAATGCATAGGAGAAAAAGAAGAGATAAGTCCAAATAAATGTGACTTTTTTAGGACCAGTGGGAATGGAATCATAACATTCTGGTGTCAATCTATAAGCCCAGCTAAAGGAAATATTTGCATGACAACTGAAAATGCAATTGTCTGTTGTTTTTTGCCATCAGAAATAAAGAGCTGGGACATATATTTGAGGTTTAAGTTGTATTATTTATTGTTTATTGCTCAACTAAATAGATTTACTATAAAAGCTTCATATACTATAGAAAATAAAATACAGTGCTCGTGAATATCTTCTGTCTAGTACCAGGTTAAGACTAAATTGCGAAGGACAAAAGTTTTTCATGATTGGCCTAAAAAACTGGGTGTTCAAACAAGGAAAAGAAACAGGAAGTAAGAGCAGCCGAAGGCCCTCAGTGAGCCAGTGATGCGTTGGTAAGAATAGCCTCCAGTCGCCAAGAGGCGGACTGTAATTCTCACCTATGTTTAAGGAGGCCACTAAAGTCAAGCTCTCCTGCGTCTTCTTGCCCATCAGTGCTGTTGTTAACAAGGAAAGATTAATAAATACCACAGACACAGGCACCACAAAAACAATGCGTAAAAGAACAATGCAGAGCAGCAGCAGATAATGCGATCTATGCATTAGGAGCGAACTAACGCATACTTGAGCCTTATACAAAAACGCTGTTGTTTCCATGGTAACTGAGACTCTGAGCAAAGCGGTTTGTATAAGGAGGAAACCGAGGGCGATACACATGATGATGTTCTCTCGACAGCGCCTCCGCAAGGCCGCATAAGGAGAACGCCACGTGCGATCTGGGATACTTGCATTGCTTTTTGACGCATCGTTGGATGGGAGTCTTCCTTAATGGTTCATCTATAGTCTGAAATGATTCGTATCTGGTCGGTGTGCCAACTTGGTCGACTCCCCTAGTGAATTTCCCCTTATGAAGGCATAATCGCTGTGAAGGCTGACGACAATCGGGGCATTTTGCCAAACCATACCCCCCTATGGTTTGCTGCGATAAGTGCCATGGTTTGCCATGTCTGTTCATACCCAACCATAAAGACACTTGTCTCTCCCAGCTGATGATTGCACGTGTGCCGTGCTTCAGCAGCGTTAACCTTCATAAGACGGAGCGTGCAGCCATTTCCCCCCATTTCATTCCCTTAAACAGGCCATAAACTGCATTTCTTGTGATCTGCAGTCAACAATACTAAGATGTGTAAACTTAAGAATCTATATTACACAAATATGCAAAGCATTAATAGGGCTACACTAATCTGCAAAGGTCTCAGGATTACAATCATGATGTTACTAAGAATGTCACTATTCTTCAGTTCTATATAGAATAAAATACTGTAACAGGCTGCAGTATTGTTACCTATAATTAACCAGAATCATTGTACATAGTATCATGTATCCCGAACAGCATAATAATAATGTTTCATATATCATTAATTAACCTGTGAGAATTGGATTGTCCTTGATAATCTCCAAATCAGAAAATGAATGACTCTCCCAAATAATATCAGTTCAGCCATGAGAGTAACATCTTAGTTATCTAAGATAGTTGCTATGGCACTGATGATTACTTTGTTACCTCCTCTTAAAAGCAGAGCGGATGTCGATGCTTTGAGAAGCTTCTGGAACATCTGAAAGACAGTAAATCACAAAACGTATCTACTCTCATACACTTAGCGGCCAACTTATGAAGTACTTCTGTGAGTTAACGCAAACATCCTGCTTCTACAAATAGCAAATCATGTGCCTACAACTGAATATTTACATCATGTAGACAAGGTCAGGTACAGTCACTGTGTGGCTGAGGATTAGAAAGGCTAAGACACATGATCAAAGTCATTTTAAACATGCTGTGATTGCTGGAGCCAGACCTGGTGGTTACAGCGTGTCAGGAACAGCTGCACTCCTACGATTTTAATGCGCTACGGTGTCTGGAGAGTTTACGGAGAATGATGCAATACTTTTAAAAATCTATTCAGCGGCAGTTCTGTTTCCGAAAATGCCTTGTTGACGAAGGAACGCCAGAGAACGGAAGGTGACAACTGGAAAAATAACAGCTCACTATTACAGTGGAGAGCAGGAAGTCTTCCGCGAATCTACAGCTCGTCAACCCTTGTTCTGGAAGCGAAGGGGGGGTCCCACCTGGTCCTATCTAGGGATACCTAATAAAAAGACCCCCAGTGTGCATCCCGCTACAGGACACTGTGTGACCTACCTTTAACTTCCAAGTCGAAGGAGCAGCTGTCAAACTTGTCCTTGTAGGTGACTTCACATCTGTAATTCCCGGCGTAGTCCGCCTTGGCCTTAATGATGTGCATCTCAAAGGTGTGGATCTATGGGTGAACGAGGCAGGAAACAGGAAGCTTCATTGGTAGCGTACTGCAGGACCACACATTAACACCAAAGGGGATTCTGACAAAATGTCTTGCTCTATATACATGTGGACGTGCTTTTGGTTTTGTGTTTTTGGTATCGCCTTCGCGATTTTTAAGACTGTTTACCGGCGGTTAACTTTAACTGCCGGAGAGCCTCTGCGTAGGGATAACACCAGACTCACCCATTCCAGGCTACCTGCCTATGACTTAATTACCACCTGCGGCTATGTTCATTTAAGTGCCCTATTAATGTCTTACCTCACACATACTTCTTGTGCAGTTATGGATTTTTTTCTTGTCCCTATAATAAAGGTTTTTGGTCTCAGTTTACTTTCAATTTTACCACATCCATCGCCTTTTACTTTGTAAACTGGAGACCGAATTTGACCCCTGTTCCTTTTCATTCTTTTGGATGTGGGAGACGACTCTGCAACTGGGTTAACATCTAACCTTGAAGAAAGCAGCCCTGTGTGGCATCTGCTAACATCAAGGGTTGTTTACTTGAACTTTCAAAAGGGTCAGAGTTCATATACCTTGGTGAAACGGTCAAAGCTCTCCTTTAGCTGCAGATGTTTCCCGGTCTTGCTGGCCAGGTCCATCCACTTCCCCTTGAACCACTTAATAGTGGGTTTCCGGAGCAGGTCTTTGGCTTCCACCTTAGCAATGAAACTGGCATCTCCCCCTGACAATATGCATAGGTCAGCAGTCTCCATTGAGGGGTGCCATTTTGATCTCTCTTTATATAAGTTCCTTAAAAAGCTGAAACCTCCGGTTTTCTGTCAGAACCAGATTCCCGCCATCACTGCTCAACCAAGCTGTGATCGTGGAACTCACCCACGTTGATGGAGGTGGTCTGCGGCTTCTCAATGAGCAGGGTGGAGAGTGGGGGGGTCTCAATCTGTTTGTCCAAGTCCTCTGGAGGCTGTCCATCTCCCAGGGACCACACTGCTCATTCAGGAGAGAGGTACCGTCACCTAGTCAGTGCCCATTCAAAGGAGACATCTGGCTGCTCCACACACGACGCTTTGACTCATCTGTTCACTCGTCAGGATTCGGGAATCACGGAAACACCCACACATCACAGTTCCTCACCATATTGAGAATAGGGTGTCGATCTACACGCACACACATAAGTATCTGTACATTCAAAAAGTGACTTTTGTCCTACTCCAACTTAAATTAAGCTCTTTGGCAAAGCAGAACGGGACTGACAGAAAGCAGAAGCACAGGAAAGCACTCACCAGCTTCACTGTTGATGTTAAACCATTCATTGGAAAATTGCAGGAAAATTTTTTAAGAAAGTTCCACACATTTCTTGAAATGCTCTGAGTCCATCTTATCCATACCTTTACCCAGTATCTTCCTTAATATTTTTCTTGTCTGTATTCTAGCCTCTTCCTTGTGTATAGATAAATTATCGCCCCCTACAGGTTCCAGTGCAGGTCTAGTGAAGTCACTGCTGCTATGCAGTGGCAGCTCAGCTCTATCTCTCCTCCCCCCAGGGCTCCGTATCCACGCAGTTTAACAAATCAGCCGCGGTTTGTACCTGACCCCACATTTACCATTGTTAAGAGTACGGATTGAAAATGCATCTGGGTTGGCATCGGACATCGCTTTCCTATAGCATTTTTGCTCCGGTTATTATTGTTATGGCTACTGTCATACAATATTACCTGAGTCCTTCCTCCCCACGGCTGACTCAGGAACGCTATCATCTAAACGAAGATAAAAAGATGTTTACGAAATATAATGCGCAATGGTGACGGAAAGCACAAGGCAGCAACACTCACGCACACAGCACACGATAGACACAAAGGGTCAGGCATGCAGTGTTAGTGCAGTGCACCGCAGTGCTATCTTTAGCAATCTGCATCTGTGCTGTTGGGGACTAACATAGTGACATGCTGTACTTATGTGGTGTATGATCTGGCAGGTGTGCAAATTATTCCTGATTAGCTCAGGGGTTAATGCTTGGCCTGCTGTACCAAATATCTGGGTTTGAGAACCAGCCCTGATAACGATAAAAGAGAGAGGCAGGCTTGAAAGGTCAAAGTAAAACGGGTGTGATGATATTTTGGGGCAGGTGTGTCGCTTGGTGCGGTAGGATGCTGTGTTTGTGATTGGAAGGTCGCCGGATCAAATCCCATGGTTGGCAGACTGATGTCACCACTGGGCACCAGAGCAGCGGCCTTAAGCCACAATTGCAGCAGGGACAGGCCGACCCTGATTTCTCAAAGAAAAGAAAACACAGCTTTGGACAGAAGGCTGTGCTGAATAAACTGAAGTGTAAATATTCTTCAAAATACAGGTATCCATCGACTTATGCCTGGGTTGTGCCTCAGAACTGAAGACCTAAGTGAATCTGAATGTATTTCGATCATTATATGGTAGAGGTCAAACTGGGTACTCCGGTTTCCCCCCACAGTCCAAAAACATGCTGAGGCTAATTGGAGTTGCTAAATTGCCCGTAGGTGTGCATGTGTGAGAGAATGGTGTGTGAATGTGCCCTGCGATGAGCTGGCCCCCCATCCTGGGTTGTTTCCTGCCTCGTGCCCATTGCTTCCGGAATAGGCTCCGGACCCCCCACAACCCAGTAGTATAAGCGGTTTGGAAAATGGATGGATGGAATATCACACACATTTGACTAAACCTTTATAGAGGCAGTACAGTTGGTTTGATTTGGTTCTTTTCACATACCACATACGTGGTACAATCCATCCTCTGAAGATCAAGCGAACGTTGCACAATGTTACATAACAGGACATAAGTCGACGGATGACTTTATATGTGATGAAAAGAATTTTAAAGGACATTTTATGAATAAGTGAAGTGGTGTTACATGTTAGAATAGCAACGATAGCAAGCATAGCATGGACACAGACAAGGACAATCCCATGTGACAAAACAAACCATTTAAGTGCGAAACTGTGGAACACACATTAGGACAGACCCTCTCTATGAGAATGTTAAGGCTACGGATTAAAGCTGCACTCCATTACTCATAATAATTAACTGGTTCCTAAATTCTGATGTAAATTCTTAAAAACATAAAAACATGTCATAGAACATGTTTATTATGGAAGAGGCAGCTCTTCCATGTCAGCCTAAACTACAAGCTCCATCAGAACTGAACGTCCGTCATGAATTGTAAGCCATCCTTACTAGCGAGGTCTACAGACAGTTTCTTGAGTGAACCGGCGTCGTCTGTGAAGGGAAGCACAATGAGAACGGAGAGGTGAAAATCTGCCGATCTTAAGGAGAGGAATATGAAGGAAGAACTCAGTGAGGTGGAGCAGGCTGAGGGTGGGATGTATAAGCAAAAATATCCCCCTAAAGTACAAATTATGAATGTAATGAAGTGCTGTTTGCTAATTAAAATAATAGTCATCTACCTTTTTAAATCACTTTTTCCTTGAAGTAACATGATTTAAACATCCAATTCAATTTAGACCATTTCACAGATTGTTTTCTGTATGTCAGGTATGCTAAGAATGCGCTAAAAACAAATCAAGGATGGCTTTACCTCAGGTAGACATAAACCTTCATCAGTACAAACACATACACGTGTTACTTATAAATATATAAACACAGACTGCACACACAAAGCACATATACATTGTTTCTGCATATATGATAGATGTGTAATGTTACATCTATTCAATTATATAACCTGGACCAAATAAAAGAAGCTTTGTGTGCTTGTAGGAAAGCTGTCTTTCACATTGCATTTTAAAGGTAGCACACATATGAAAAGCATACATGTATGTAATATGCGTATACATACATAGCATTAGTTGAGAAGCTATGCGTTATGAAAATGTTTTATGCAGGAAAAGCATGTGGACTAATTGATGAGCATGTTCCCATTAACCTGCTATAACTGGTGCTGCATGCACGCCCCTTTCTATTTAGTGGGGTATGTAGAGTTTTACCGTTTACCGAAGAGAACGCTTGCTATTGTTTTTGAAAATGTTGTCGATAGCACCTTGAACACCTAACTGATAAAGTCACCAACAGAGACCGTAGGTTAATCTATAAACTTGATTGGAATGTCCTTGCCGTCCCGATCTCTCAAACAGAGGAGATGTATTGGTACTATATTCACTTTATCGTAGTACCTAATATTTATCAGGGTAGAAGGGGGGTGGTGAGGCATGGTTATTACAGTTACCAACCTGAAGGGGGCGGCGGTGAAGGGGTGCTGATGGTGGTATCCTCATCTTTAGCTGCAATAATGGTGTGATTGGTGTACCAATTGTTGAAGCCCACGTCCATCACCGGCAGGGAGGCAAGACAAGCAACGATAAAGACACGACATGTAAGACCACACGTATGTTTACGACATGGAGAGGGGGCGGGATGAGAGCAAACGCATACCGACGAGACAGAAGCACACACGTGTGACACCACACAAGTGAAGGTGGCACAGAGGAGGGTGGTGTGGATGCACTCGTGATCACCGCAGAGCAGCGTGACGTGTGAAGCCACGGATGTGTGTGTGACATGGAGGGAGGGGAGTGGAGGCACACGTGCGCTGAAGGGAAACAGTCTTTGACTAAGGTCATGCATGCTGGTGCAAGATGCAATAAAAACTGAGGAACGTCACACGATGCTGTCATGAGGAACGCTAGTTGATGTATCCAATGGATGGGGACTCGGCAGTTACTCAGAATGATGCCATGCCGGGGAAATTGACAGATATATCCTCCAGCAGAGCTCTTTGTCAGGAGGGCCCAGGTCCTGGGTTCTGTCTCCAGCAGCAGAGAGCACCAGCGGACACCTTCTCCGTACCTCTGACACGCCTTCACAGTTCAGCGTGTTGACTTGGGCCGTTTAACACTATTCCACGCGGAAGCTTTCCGTAATCAGCATACTAAACTAACGGGCCAAAATGATCTTCACCGTATCCAAGACATGAGTAATAGACAGAGCAATGACAAGCTGAAGATACCAGTAATGAGGAGGCTTGTTTCTACTTTAGTCACGTCGCTCCGCCACAATGTCAGAATCCCGTCCCAAGGTCAGCGGAGGCTTGCTGACAAGTGACAGCTCCGGGTCCCTGAACTTTCCGGGAAAACGGCAGGGGCTCCGTGATGCGCACTATCTGTGGCTCGCTGGTGATGTCACCGCTGCTGCAAACAGAATCCAAGCCAGGCCCTTTATTTGGGCCGATCAGCAGCTGTCGGCTCTCTTTTCCAGGAGGGGCAATCCTCTGGGGGTGGGGGACATGTACACAAGCACAGAGCCAGAAGGTCACACCCAGCTTCCGACCTTGTGGGACGGGAGGCGGAGGTGTAGGTGGAGTTGCCACCGCGAGAGCTGGCCCCGTGCCCTCCTGCTCCGTGTTCTTAGGTGGCTCTGGGCAAGGCAAGGCTGGCAGGTATTACAGACAGGGGCGTAGGAGTTCCATATTGGGGGGACATAACTTCATAATTTAAATGCAAAGGTCTCATATTTTTTGGGGGGGAGGGAGGTGAAGCCAAATTAAAAATGTGGGGTACACTCAGCCCTCCCCCTTCCCCCATACCCCCATTCCTATGCCCCTAGTTACATGCACCAGACTCATACAGAACACAGTTACGCACCATCAGCGTGAACCCAGTACTTACACGTCACACACTGGTTATACTGGTATATATCTCATAGATCGTACATATTAACTATGTGTGTGCACACACATTACATACAGACACTCTAATCTCACAGGAACTTTTCACAATTATGTCCCACGTCCGTCACCAATACTTTAAACTTACCTTTGTGTAAAATGACTTACACATGGATGAAAGACCCTTTATGTATTAAACAGAGCTGTTAGTGTGTTAATCCTTTCTCTGACAAACGAGCCACATCATCAATGAAGATAAAAGATTTGTAGGCGGAGATCCCTGTTTCAAAGCATTAAATCTCTAACTCAAGGGGTTAACACACAAACAAAAAATGAGCATGGATTTTATATTGGCCCACAGTGTAAAAAGCGTCTGCGATGCGCAAAGTCCATGTGATGTTGGTGATTTAAAAAAAAAAAAGCATCCTCCAACTGAAAAACACTACGGTTAAAACTTTCTGCCACAGATTGTACTGAAACACATGAATGGTGTTTATTAGTTGAATTGTTAATGGTTAATAATACTCTTCAGATCCAGCTGTCATCTCCCACCCGGCAGTAAAAACTCACCCTGACTCAATGCCCCTAATGCTGCACCATGTACATACAAAAACACTGCATACATTTAGCAAGCTCGCATTATATTTAGGTCTTTCACTCAATAACATTTTGAGTTTAATCACATTCTTGAACTAGAGAGTACTGCTACAAAGCTTATCGGCGCCACCTAGTGGTTGGTAGTCATGAGCACACTCTGGAGACAGTTCCGTACTTACCAGGGGGAGGGGACATGCAGGGCACCTCCTCCGTGACCCCCAGGTCTACAGCCACTATGGGCTCCGTCACATTGCCCTCCACGGGCTCCTTCACTTCCCCCACTATCACTGGCTCTGGTACCTCGTTTGCAGCTTCTGTACAGTACACACAGCACCCCCATCCTCCAGCTAAAGCAGTGGGCCTTCAGTGCATCACCCAGGCTGCAAAAGTACTGGGGGAGCACAACACTGGAGCAAAGCTTAACCAGCTGCACTGCAATGCATTAGGTGGTTGGCATAGATATAGAATGACTAGACCGGTTCCTAGCCTTGAAAGTCATGGTTGTATTTGAAAGAGTTGAGCTGTGATGTATAAGGACCACATATTTACTAGAATTTTCACCTTACAACAACAGATTGCCAAGGCTTTTTAGCAAGTGTATTGTAGAACAAGGTAATGAAACTAAATTGTCAGTCTAGTATTCTATATCTGCAGTGCAGTGATTCATTGATAAGCAGCATTATCCAGCTCTGTGCATCTGTGCATCTTGAAATTTCACTCTGTGACGAGTCTGAATTTTTATAAACATTTAAAAGAGTGGCATTTGCAGTGACCACGTTCATGAAATTCAGTGGAAATTATCATTTATGTCACATTCTGACGGGGTTTTTCTTAGCCATTGAGAAACTGGATATTTCCTAAAGCGCTGAAAGCCAAATCGAGGGCCAGGAGGCATGAGGCCTTCCGTTTGTTCACCCGCCACAGACATCTGCCGAGCACAGAGTGTGGAAAACGGCTCCTGCGCTACACTGTGAGAGAGGCTGGGGTCCAAGGTGGCCTCCCTGTCACAGCTCATTGACACGTGCAAACCCATGCAAATCATGCACCAAGAAGCCGGTGGCAGCAGCAGGACCGAGCAGCAGGTTTCCTGCCAGGCAGCCAGGGAGCAGCAAGGCCAGTGCAAGGCTGTGCAACTGTGTGTGTCTGTTTAATCATATGTATGTGTTCAGTGCATAAGCATGTTTAGACATGTGACCAGTGTGATGCAATTGCCAAAGTATGTACATACAGACAGGTAATTCTATAAGGAACCACAGATTAGCACGACGGGACGGGCATTGGGCTAATATGTGTGTGTGTGTGTGTTTCCGTGTTGCCTGAGTGCATTCGGCTGCCACACCGGGTCATGTAGAAAGGAGATGCAGGGGTGTAAACAAAATGAAGGCAGTAAGGACCTCTGACCACCCAGAAAGTGTGCACAAACAGAAATACGTGACACGAACATCACCCCAAAAAGTGTGCCAGTACAACCATGAAGCAAACAGTGTGGATTAAACACACACATAAAGAGAGAAATATCGATAGAGAGAGACGTATCTATGGCACTGGAATGTGAGGAAAGGTGAAGCAGACAGCAGAGGAAAAAGGATGGGAGCGGATGAACCTGGGACAGAGAGCTAAAAGCAAATGGGTGTAACAGGAAGTAACAGAAGAGCGAATGGGATGGTGAGAGTACGCATGCACCCACCTGGCGGAGAAATCTCAAACGAGATCTCAGGGAGGGGCAGGGCGTCAGTACTGTCTGGGGCAACATTCTCTGAGTACACATGACAGACACAGCGGGGTGACACTCTGCACCACCAAGGCACAGGGGCAAAGCAAAGAGTATGAAAGCGCACATCCTATCAGGAGACGGCGAAAAAGCAGGCCGATTGTGGTGTGACTGGAGCAGAAAAGCTGCTACGACATGTGGGGCAGATCCACGGGGGGGGGGGGACCTTGTATGACATCAGCATACAAGTTTGGCACTGACCGAGTACATGTGACAAACACTGTAGCAAGCAAAAATGCTGTATCAGTGGCCTTTATGGCAGAGACTTGGGGCATCCGAGCTACACTATGACGGTCAACCCAGCCATCAAGTGACACACAGAACTTCAGGACTCTCTCGGAGGTCCATAGGGGTTCAAATGGCCCACTTGAGCTTCACAGAATAGGAGGTTCTCATTGAGAACTGCATGAGGAGACAGTTATACGTTTGCCAGAGCTGTAATACTCATTATTTCCAGTTTATACACGATGCAGCTACGGCGTTGGGATTGTTTTCGCATTGAGACTACCTTCACTGTCTAACACTGCAGGAAGTCCTGCAGTGATGCTGACTAACCTGAACCCTAACCCACACCCTAACCCGAACCCTTCTGTGTTAAACTTCCTCATGTTCTACCAATCATTCTTCCAAGTGTCCGTGTCTTGAGCGTTGCATCTTTTGCGTCTCCATCCCTGACGTCATGCTTACTCTCGGTCAAGCACAGATCAAGTCGCACCGACACTCGGGACCTCAGACAGCTGTTTGAGCTTTGACCTCTGACCTCTGCCTATACAGTACAATTTTAAAGTATGGGGCGTTCTACTCACCTTCAGGAGGAGCACTGGTGGTGTCTGTGGGGGAGAGAGAGATGTCTTCTAACAACGCACTTAGCATCAAGTCTCTGCATATTTCCTTAATTAACAGATCTGCTGAATGGCAACAAAGTGTAGCTATTAATATGGAACAGAAATTTAAAACTCAAAGAGTAGGTAGCAATTAATTTTCACTTTATCAGCTAAGAATTCTATGGGTTATTGACATAAACAGTTGACAACATTTCCTCGAATTCTAAAAGCTCTGTAGAAACTTATGTTTCAAGGATGTCCAGATTTGGAAATATTTCAAAGTCAGCAATGGTGTTCTCATTAACTTAGATCAAAACAAAGCATTTTTACACCAAGGTTAGTGGGGATTTACTGTAATAAACTGTAGAGTAACACCCCACCATTTTTATATTCATTTATATTAGCACAATGCAAAATCTAACCACCATTTAAGTAATCCTAACTAAACCTGCAAGGAGAACTGAGACGCCTCGTTTGACGCCTGGAATATTTCCTATGATATTTGTATGCTCCACAATTTGTAGTGATTATAGGACATTTTTGTACCCTGTATTCAGTATTCAAGTTCCTATTACATTTAAAATTAATTTCATGCATGACATATAAAGTAATACGAGCAGTTCACTACAGTGTTTCCAGTTTAGTAAATAGCAATATGACAGTCTCCTGATTTGGTCCGCCGTAGCTAAACTTGGACGGATAGTTACAGAAAGGGTGCCAGACCTTTCCAGCGCAGATTCTAAACCACAGAGACCAAAGACCTCCCTTCACATTCCAACAGTGACACGTTACTCGGACCCTGCAGACCGCTGCCGTCACTCAGAATAGATGGGGCTCTCTCTGACCTTCTTCCTGAATGGGTTATTCCCAAAACACAACATTCCCTCAGTGTAGAGTCGGTGATGGTGACTGACTCACAAAAGAAGCTGTGGTGCCCCCTGGTGGAGACTTGGCACCGTGCAGCTTCCACCACTCAGCCAGAGACAGAAACATGATGATGATGAGGCCCCCGGGTGGATAATACCACTCAGCCTCGTGTTCTTGCACAGACGTTCTGCTCATCGTTCTTCCTTCAGGAACACCAAGTGCTTTTATGGCCCTCATCAATTTCTGAGAAGGCTACTGAACCGCCATCGCTAAGGACCCAGGAGGACACCGAATATCACTGTGCAACCCTTTGGCACGCTCATGATTCCTCTGTAGCGCAAGGCAGCTCTTCACCCGGTTGCTCCCAACTGCTCCTAATGGGGTGATGTGTAATTTAGCAAGTTAAGAATGCCCATGTATGGTAGGTTGTGAGTTCAAACACCATGCCCAACAGAGTAACCGGATGCACAAGAATTTCCTCCTGGGATCAATAAAGACTATCTTATTTTTTATGACTGTTGGACCCTAGTACAGGGCCCTTAACTATATCCTAGGTTCCATTTCTAGATGTTCTCCTTCTCCAAGGCTAAGCCAGAGCATGGCTGGAGGAACAGAGACTCTTATCGAGTCCGTAGAAAGGCCTCATTTCCCTCACCAAAGATCATATCTGAGTTGAGTAAGGTATTGTTTTCAACCCTCCAAAGATCCGGGGCAGCTGACCATGCGGCAGGTATTCCCAGCTGTCGCCACGACCCTGGCTGTCGACAGACAAGATCATCAGCCTCTTTCTCTCCGACTGCTTCATTGGCTTAATATAGATCTTTTTCTTCAAATAAGGACTCTTCTGTCCACACAGTGAGCTACCATGCAGTTACTAGCCCGGATACTCTAGTCTACAGTAAAGCAATATCCCCGAAATGTCCATGGTTAACAGGTGCTACCGAAATATGCAGAGCAAAAATTATGGCCGTCACAAAGGCGACAGGAACAATAAACTGCAACCATCATAAATACACTCAGGTGAGGACATGTAATGGACACCAAGAGAAAATCAAGGCTGTGGCATGCAGCGGGCTGAACAACACCTCTTTTGCCCCACTGCATGCTTGCGTCTGTGTGTGTGTGTGTGTGTGTGTGTGTGTGCAGAGCTCTGCCAGATAACTGTTCCAGGCCATAGAGGTCTTTGGGTTTTACATGCTGAAGCTCCCTTCCACAGGCAGAGGAATAGAGATTAAAAGGGCAGTCATTCTGGACTATTCCGGGGTTCTATAATCCCTGTCCCAAGGGGAAAACAGACACAGGTCTCCTGTCCTTCAATAAAAAGAATCCCATCATTTAGAAAACTAAGTCTGCAGGCTCAGGCCAAACTCGTCTACTTTAATCTAGAACTGCCTTTTCTTGAGAACAATGACTTGCAGTCCATTAATCTTCTTTTTTCAGCCTTTGACAGCTGTCCAAAGAAGACACCTGTTGAGCAGATAGGCCCTAAACAACGTTATGTTCCCTGTCAGGGAGCCCGCAACCACAACAAAGGCAGTCCTGAGCACTTAAGTTGAGTTGTTGTATGCGTGAGGGTTGACACAATGGTGGTTCACTAGTGCACTCATGAATTAGGGCGAACACCATCCACAGGACTCTGTATATGGAAGCACTCTCTGAAGAATTAGCGTCTCAGATAGATTCTTCAAGTGCATAAGAGAAATAAGAAAAGCAGAGTGGCATGATGAGCAATGAGTGCTATAGACCAATTTTTTTCAGTCTAGGTGGATTTCTTAGTCTGTCAACATCAGGCAGCAGCTGGGAGGGTTTCGACAGTTACCTCACTGGCAATTAACATATTTATAAGGAGGCAACAGAGACAGAGAAAATTTCTGATATTCCACACATGCGTTTACTGATCCTCATTGTTTGTGTACATCTGCTAGCTGGCTGTGTGTGGCACAAACTGTGCAAAACTATAAACATGTTTGCACATAGCTATTTCTGTCCCACAAAGGCCAATCAATCAACAGCCCCTCGGGTGAGCAATGAGCGACCAAAAAAGGGGGGAGAGGTTATCATCACTCTGCTTAACGCAGGCGACTTCAATAAGCAAGCAAGTGCTACCCGAGACCACATGGGAAGCGTATAGGTGGGTGGGTGATGGCTGCACCCAACATGAGAGAACAATGAAGTAAGATAACATCAACTGGGTCAACAATTAAATATTTTATATATAGCTTTCTTAGATGTGGTGATCCACTTCTTTGGAGGTAAAAAGGTCTGATGAGTCAATATCATGCCAGGAGTAATACAACATGATCAAAGTCATATTCTGAATTCCAGGAAGGTGTCCACAACAGACACGTCCAAGATCTCTCAATCAGTACTCTAATCATAAAAAAGGATTCATTTGTGAAACCACTATTTACTATATAGTCTGGTTTTACATAAATGAATTTGTGGTATATATCTTTTTTATCTTTTTCTGGGCAAACGTTAATGACATTTCTAAATGCTATGCTTCAGGGTTAGACTAATATTCTTTCATCACCACATTAAGTCATGCTAACTGTTAACTAGCCCTTAATTCCAAAGTAAAAAGAAAAATTAAAAAAACACTCAAAATACTAAAAAAAAACCACTCAAAATAAGCAGCTTAAGCAAGAACAAAAGCTCTGGCGGGAAAAACCTCTGATCTAAATCTATGTGTTTTTGTAAAAACAACCAGCAAACTATTACCCACTTGCATCCATGTTCCGCTCTGCAGTTTTTCCTGGTATGAAGATGAGTAACAGGATGCTCTTACCTTTTGTTGTGGGCTCTGGCATTGTGAATGATGCTGTTATACCAGCGTGACCAGCGAGCCCCAGGGAAGAGAGCCGGAGTTAGGGTCTGGGATGGGACCCTTTGCACAAGCGTGACCAAAGATTAGGTGGAAGATGAACAGGAGAGAAATGAACCTTCAGTCCACAAGAGTGGCAGCTCAGTGACAAATTAGGGGGTGACAGGCTACTGGTCTTTATACGGAGAAGTTCTGGCCCCTCCTCTAGGTGTTAGACAATGAAGTTACTCTCTCCCCAGCTGCAGCATCACACCCCTCTAGTCTTCCTTTGGACCGGCCCACATCCATCAAAAACTTCCTCCAGAATAAACCAATGGATTAAAACAGGAGGGATACATACGGTCCTTCAGGCCAGGTTGGGTCAACAAGTCCTTCCCTAGCAACACCCATAAGAGCCTTTGACGGGGAACAAGGGCAACTAGGTTGGATTACATAACTCACATGTCATTAGTACTGCTGGATTAGTAATGCCATAGCAGTGAGAGTGCAGTGTCCGGGGTGGGGGGCGATCCAGGGAAGTGTGGTAAATACCACAGGGAAGCTTATATTCCTGAAAATTTGCTTCTGCCAGCCTTTACTCACCTGACTCTAACAGTGTGTGTCACATACTGCCTAGGTGAGGTAATCTTCTATGCAAAAGCAGGTACTCACATCCACATGACTGGGTTCATTGCTGAGTCGGGAAAACCCATTTTATCATTGGCGTCTTTCAACACATGGAAAAGCCTACTATGTTTCCATCAAGTTCCACAGAAGAAGCAGGAATAAAGAAGAAACAGCCGGACATAGACGTACTGATGGCAAAGAAAGACAATGGCCCTGATGCAAGATCACCACTGCTATAAAAGCCAGTGAAGCAAGCAGAGTGTGAAGGTAGGTTACAGTAAAAGACTGCAAGAAGCGGGGAGGATTTAATGCCTGCAAATACAACAGACACTGAGTATCACTTTGCTTTCTTTCCATCACCATAAATCAATGGACTGTTTATGTCATGTCAGTAGACTCACTGCTCCTTAAAGCTCACAATGCACGGATATGCAGCAAGCGGTCCTTGACGATCGTCAACCACTTGACAGGCAGCACTCTAAGTGAAGTGAGGCTTGTAGGCGGTGCTCATGCATGATGCCTGGTGCAGCTCGAATAAACCGGAGCTACTGGGTGAGTCTGCAGAGCTCCTGCCAAGAGCCAGATCTGCTTAATCCAAGAGGGATTCCATCCATGAGCACCAGTCTGAAAGAGCCAAAGCAATAAATACTAAAGAGATTCCTGGGAGCTAGATATATAGCCTATACTTAGAAAGCTATCATAAACCTTGACATTTGACATATCTGACATGGAAAGAGAGACTGATAGTGAATTTTGAGATTGGCATCGTTGCTTTAGTTCCTAATTAACCTTTTAGCACTTGAGTGAGCAGTCAATCAATCCCAAGACTTGGGATTCACTCGAGTGATCAGTAAGTCATTCTGGAGAAGAAGACTTAGGCAACGAGGCTCAAAAATCATCTGATTGAAAGACAGAAGCTTGATTAGTTCTGATGTTTCAGCATGTTATCAAGAGGCTAAACAGGCCATCTAGGGAAGCAGTGATGTGTTAAAGACCTGTAATTACTATAAGGTAATTCTTTGTACCTCTCCTCTGCTTGCAAACAGGTGGGGGATGATAAGTGCCTTCTTGACAATTCACTTGACAGTCAGGACAGAGGCCCCTAGCAAACATTCACACACCGGTGATTATGGATTTACCCCTCTACCTCAAATAAGAGTTGAATGCCACATGTCAGGACACCTCATATATCATACGACAGTGTTTGCCAATCCGGTCCTCGGGGACCTGCAGACGGTCCATGTTTTTGCTCCTTCCCAGCTCCCAGCAAAAAAGTGGACTGTCTGGTAGGGAGCTGGGATGGAACAAAAACACGGACCATCTGTGGGCCCCCGAGGACCGGATTAGGAAGCGCTGTCTTACAAGGCTAATATGAGGACAATGAGAATTAGAATAAAAACGAATTACTTGTAGAGTGTGATTAAGGAATTGTAAAATTTCATGCAACTTCTAAATTGACTAATTTAATTTTCCAGCTTATTGTAATCTTCATTAATTTGTGTTCTTGACACTGGAACATAACACCACAAAAACAATATTTATACACCAGACTGATTGATTTTTATGAACTGAAGTCAAATACGTAATGAGTGTAGAATTAGCACTTTCAGTTTTGCTGTGATGTTGATGCAAAATTCTGTATTGATAAATAAAATAATCCGACAAAGCTGGTAATTCTTTATTTTGCGCAATAATCTCTGCGTTGCTCTTAGGTGTGGAGGGCTTTGGATCAAAAGAATATTCACAAAGAAGAGCAAATTTAAGGAGGGAGCCCCGAGAATCTGGCTTATGTAAGAGGCTTCAGAGCCAGGTTTGAAGAATGTGGCCTTTCTTGGTAGCAGACACAGAGATCGGTGTTAGACCATATATATCTCAGGGTGGGCTCCAGTTAGATGAGGGGGGCTTAGGGTAATATCATGTGGGCCAGATACAACGCACCCACAAAACATTTTGAAGCGCTCTGGCTGGACGATGAGTCACATCACAGATTGGTTTTAGCCGTTACGTCATAGCAGGGGAAGAGAAATGGGGTGTGAGTGTTTTCCCAAGGTCTGCAGCACCCCCTGCTGGCTGACCCCATTCTGTGCAGTACACAGGTACATTCCTGTTTTGAAAGCGCATTGTTAGGTCAAAGTCAATATAACTTGGAAGCATCCAAGTCTCATTCTGGAATTCTAGTAAGAACAACCGTAAAACATCCATTGATGTATTTAACTCGTCAGCCTGGACAGTACACCATACTCAGCTTATCTGTTAAAAGGAACCGCAGAAATCCACTCAATAGAACCTGTAGAACAGATAGCCTAGTATCTTCAACCACTATTATGGTGATTTAACTTCTCGGAAACATTGTGTCACTTTCAGAAGCTATTGCACAAATTCAGAAATTTTGTCTAGTCTGGAACTTCAACATGTGATGTGTTTACTCATCTATCGAGAAATATTAAGAACCACAAGCACTTGTGCAAACCTCCGCCACTCTCGGCGATAAAGGCATTATTTTAACCACCATTTCTTCCTGATCAGTTCTACAGACCATTCTGACCCAACATGGACGGCATGGACAATGAAACCGTAAATAGATTCTTCTCTCCCTCCTCTTAAATAAGGAGATGGAAAATGACTCTGTGTCATGATCAGAATTTTGGCCCCTGAGAAAGAATCCATTCCTGAGAAACTGTTTTCCTGTTCATATGATCCAGGACCCACTTGTATCAGCTGTGTGACTTTATCTTGGGGATGTGAAATTTCTTCATGTTTTAGTCCTCCCCTCTCTCACACTCACAAAAAATCCAATTTGGGGGCTTTTCTCTATAAATAAAACATGTTACAAACTGCAGATAGTTGGCGCAGACTAGCTCGTCTTTTGAATTGTCAGGGAATTACAGGGTCCTCCTGCACTGTAACTGATTTTTGTTGTTTTCACAGTAAAATTACTGTATTCTCAACAGTTCATTGCTGTATTTGTTGTGTACAGTATGTTACTGTAGATTTTCATACTTTTTGCTGTTTTTGCACTAATTTACTGTATTTTTGACAGTTCATTGTTGTATATGTTATGTACAGCACGTTACTGTAGATTAAATTAAAGTATATATAAAAATTAAATTTAAAGTAAATTAAAGTAAAAGACCGTCCTTGAATTCAGCGGAATGTTATTTTATTTTTTTAACATCAGAGGTATAGACATTTTCCATTTTTGAAATTTAAAAATGTTTTAAAAAATTTACAAAACATTCAACAAGTATTTTTTTGCCAACCCGAACGATGGGACATCCTAAAACGCTTAACGTGAAAAAGCTTAATGTGGTTTAATGTATCAAAACAGTGATCAATAATCACCAAATTTCTCACAGACGTATCATGCGGTTATAAAGACTTAGCAGCATAGAATCAGCGGCGGATCCGCCCTCAAGTCGTTAGATCCGCCATAATAGCCAACTCATATATACGACATGCGCCTAAGGGGCCATACATTTAGTATACGTACGCACATTTTACATGTCTGATCCTGGACACTGTCAGTAACACCCAGATGCTCAATGCACTCCAACAATGATCCAGGTTCTCAGAAACATAAATGTCTCAACCATCAGATTTACTACTAAGATGATGTCAAACCGGCAGGATTATTACAAAGCACAAACAGGCTATTCAGAAATACTGCATCAATATACAGAAATGAAAAAGCATGACATACAGCAAAACCTTTTCCCAACAGTCTTTTGCCATTACTTGAAACTTAAATGGACTGCATTTATATAGCGCTTTTCTACTCTTACGAGTACTCAAAGTGCTTTACATTTTATGCCTCACATTCACCCACTCATACACCGGTGGCAGAGGCTGCCATGCAAGGCACCAAACTGCTCACCGGGAGCAACTTGGGGTTCAGTGTCCTGCTCAAGGACACTTTGATGGGGTCAAGAGGAACCAAGGCTCGAACCTGCAACTAACCAGCTGCCGAATGATAACATTACCTCCTGCGCCATCATCTTCCCCAACTTAAAACCAAAATTGTTTCCTAATTCACAATCTAACATTATTAAATAATACTTTTCATATTGTTAATGACCAATGAGCTAAACCTGCTTAACAGGTAACTAAAAAGAGTTTATGGTGGTACCTTTCCGTCTGTTAAGCGGAAATATATTTCTGTTTTCATTACTTTTACCTTAGTTTTTTAACTTTCAGGTTGGTTAAGAAGCTATTTATTTATACTTGTAAAGAACGTTTCGTTTTTTCGAGCGACTTTATATACATCAAATTTACAATTATGAAAATGTGAGGATGGCTATGGGGGAAAATATTTGGAAAAATACACGAATAATTAATATTAATTATTAATAATTAATATAACTGTTAATAAGAGCAGCATTACATTTTTAGTAACTTAAAAGTAAAGTATAAAACGTTCCCAGCTTGACTGCGGTTAAGTTAGCCTCGTATTCGATATTCAGTTTTCCGGCTTTAATAATTTTTACTGGAAGTAAGTTAGAACGTTTTTAATGACAGAATTGTGATGAGGTTAACTTAACTTCATATATGTTTAAATATTAAACATTAACTCAGCGCCACGGCTTCTCTTTTTCTTAGCTGGCGGCAAATTGGCTTGACGACAGCAATATATTCTCACGTCTCTGGGGGTTGTGGGTTTGAATCCCGTCCCTGTTGTAAATGTGCGAGTTTTCCGTGTTTTTCCTGTACTGTGTGGCCTGTGTCAGACAGCAGTACCGCCAGCCTATCGCACTGTGTGTATTAAGCTAAACTTTAATTTAAGCGGCGTTTTACTGACCTCTACTGGCCAAAGGAAACAAAAGACCGCTGCATAAACTGTTTAATGATGTCTACACAGTGCATGCATTTCTAAATAATAATAATAATTGATACTTTATTGATCCCCATGGGGAAATTCAATTTACACCTCCCCCTAAGTTACTCTCTGTTAGTGAGAACAAGCTGGCTGCGAAGGGGAGCCACCTGTTAAGGGTCTTACTCAACGACCCACAGATGGGCTGAGGTCAGGCTCAAACCGACGACCTTCATGTTTATTTTACCCAGTTTGTATTTTGAGGACCTAATCTGCATGGTTTGAATCTATGAATAGAATGTATTTTTGGAGAAAAACAATGATTCACAGAAAATGTGTGTATTCCAGGATAATTCTTACGCACATTCTGCTTGCGATTTACCATTATTATCAACATTACAATCATTGCTGTCCTAAATATGTCTCATCGGAATGCCATATTCGCATCTGTTCTAGCATAGGACAATGCCACTTTAAATCTTAATTGAAGTACATATTGTTTATTTGTTACCTATCTGTTAAACTTATGCTATTATATTTTTACTATACCTCAGGAGATATTCAAGGTTACATTTCACTGCAAGTCATATGTGTATAACTGTACATGTGACAAATACACTTCTTGAATTGAATTGAACTGAATTTATGATATGTGTAATCTGATTAACGGATGCAATCATGCATGTACAGGACAACATCTTCAAAAGCAAGCAACAATTAAATGAATTCCACAGAACCAACAAAACCAAAACCAGATTAAATTTCAGAAGTGAACTAGCCAAGACACACATTTAGTGTAAATCATTTTATTATTTTTCTCCAAAAATACATTCTATTCATAGATTCAAAAATATGGAGTACATCCTCAAAAGACAAACAGGGGGAAAAAAAACACAGAAATCTCCGCATTTATAGAGCGACAGCACGTTCTCTGGCTTTCCTAAACGCGAGAAGCTTATATTGCCTTGGAGGCAAATAACAAAGAGAACAATGATAACTGACTAATAAAAAATGATAATAAAATAGAGTTAGAGTTTATCAAAGTGCCACATGTCCCCAAGATACAAACCAAAGAGCTTTTATTCTTGCAAAATAATAAGACACAAAATTAACCTGTATTTACAAAGCTTTGGTAGGATTTTGCCACTGCGGTGAATATCGGGAAGGTCACAGCGTTACAGGAAGCCATTGCAACACACTATACATCAAAACATATCATTTATGAAGGACAGGAGAAATTAAATTATAGCCTGATAAAAGAGGGACATTTCGAGTGGAGCATGGATAGACATGAGCATTGGTCTGCAGTGAGCACAGAAATAGGGACTGGAGAACAAAGAACCTCGGATTACGGCTTCAGTAATAGTTCACCATTTAAGGCATTGTTTTCTCAGAGAAATTTACATGGTTAGTATTGTTCTTACTAGGCGTTCAGCATTTCTATGTTTTGACCACTTTAGCTCAGCCTGAGCGTGACATCATAGTCATTGTCACAGGGATAGTGTCCATACCAGCTGTGCCAGTCTGGTGGCAGAGCATCATAGTAGACCTGCTCAGTGGGGGCGCACTGGTGGTGAGACACATCTCGTGGGGGATGAGCGGGGGCGTGGCCAGGGGCGTGGCACTGCGTGTGGCCCGAGCTCAATCGCTGCAAGATCAGGGGGTTGAACTGGTAGGTGAGCTTGCGGCGGATCTTGACAATCTCGCCGGTGCGGCTGTAGTTCCGCAGGGCGCGCGCCATCTTCTGGTAGGTCATGGTCTTGCGGTTGCCCTTGCGCTTGCCCCAGCTCTCCGCTAGCCTCTCCTTGTTCTTCGACACAAAGTGGAAAGTGCCGTTGCTCCGGTCAGCCCACTGGATGGAGTCGGCCATGCTGGCATCATGCAGAGCCTCGTGCAGGTATTCATAAAGTCGAAGCTTCTTCCGACCTGTTGGGGTCACAGATCCCAAAACCTACTGGTTCAGTCATATAAAAAAAATCCTTCCCTCACCAAAAATCATTATATCAACCCACCTTTCCCATTCCGCTGTGAGGGAAACACTGGGTAAATCTGAGGGGCTTCACAGGGTGTGGAAGAAGAATTGGAGGTCTCCGGAACAGTGCAGTCCCAGGGCTGGGGCTAGGAGAGAGAACAGTCAAATCACACGTTAACATTTCACGTTTATTTTTAAAAACAACACAATCACATAAAGAAGAACAGAGGTAAGCTGGCTGTTCTGGAAGCTGTAGCATGAAGTGTGAACACTCACAAGCTGCTCTCTCCAGTCGTACGCGGACCCTGGTGCGCTGGGGCCGGGATTCAGGGGGTAGCAGGGACCACCAGGCTGTCTGGCTGAACCCTGAGCTCCCAGCGTCTCAAAGTATTTGTACTCTGGACGTGGGGAAAGAAGATGCGCGTTGGTTAATCTGCACGCTTCAATAACAGCAAGCTTCACACTATCAAATGATAAGAAAAGGATAAATTCTGTCACAAAAAAAAAGCGGCTTTATAATTATGACAGAAGTGGAGGGTGATTAGAGGATCGGAGTCAGGTTACAGGGAAGGTGAGAATTTACAGGGTGCAATAGGTTCACAGAAAAACGAGAATAAAGACTGTGATTTGGCAAAACACGGGCAAAGCCGTGGTTGTCCGTCTGCTCCGGACTGCGTGCTTAGCTGGCTCTGTCGCCGGACAAACCCATACCTGGCTCAAACTGCAGCTCGCTGGAGTGCCGCTGGATGACATCTATGGCATCCTGGAACTCCTGGTTAAAGTGATCCTGGTCCAGATCATTCTGAAAGGAACCGGCAAGTCCGTTGCATGATCCATCAATAATTCAATTAGAAGACAAACAGCAGTGTAACTCAGCACAGAGCGGCTTCCAAAAAGCTGAGACCTGATATTCTAATATGACGTATAAAGTGAAACCACTGATGAACCTTAATTAGTAATTCTGACTTATATATACATGCATAAATGCTCAGGTTTAAAGCCCCAATATTGCCTATTGCTGTCAATAGTCTGATAGACTTTTTAATTTAAGTTAGTGCGATGGCTGTTTAGTGATACAGAGCAATAACTCACCATTGTTGGCGCCTGACGATTAACTGATGTTGGGCCAGAGAGGATGCTGGCTTATATATATATGATAACCTCCATCCCCCCCAAATGAATGATGTATCAGATAAATACACGGTCCGTTTTAAATATGTCAACGTCACCTCCTCACGGCACGATCAGAGCCCTTTCTGCAACTTCTCTTTTTGTAAATGAAGATCAGTTATTCCTCCCACCGTCAGCCTGTTCACGCGGCCATCATTCTGGCCGGGCCGCCCCAACACCGTCCACTGTAACCTGTGCTAATGCACAGCCCAGTGTCTTCTGGGATATTCTGTCCAGAGATGCCATTTGGGTCACAGGACTGCAGTGAAGTAGTGGCTCGGATCCTGTTCACAATTAGTATGGAAACTTTCAGCAAATTACCTTGTGGATGGATAATAACTGCAAAAAATCAATTCTATAGCAAAATTGGGAAAGTTTAACAGTAATGCTCTCTGTCCATTCATCCATCCATCAATGAATTGCTTATCAGGGTCATGGGGATTTTTTTTTGTCCATTTTTGCAACAGATGATTATAAAACACACTTAATGCACCATATGAGGGTTGTGTAACATGGACAATGTTCTTTTTCATTTCTTTACACTCCATATATAAATTGTGCATAAAACTTCTTTATTACGATGCATGCCACACTAAGGAAAAGCTGACTGACATTTATCGGATGTGTTACACATGCAGATCATACTGCATATGTATATTTACAGCTGTATATTGCATTTATACTAGTAAAGTGTCTTTCTGGGGCAATTTGAAGTGTATGACAGGATTTGGATTTGAACCTGCAACCTTTGAAATGTAAATTTGATAGTAGTTCATAGCCATCTGCACCTAGACAGATGTTTTGATCTTGTCCGTACTTCATCATCCCAGCTCAGTGCCGTTTATCAAGGGTAACATCCGAACTATTGAGCGACTTATCTGCTTTTCTGCTTTGCTTTCCATGTACCCCCACTGCCGTTCAGGTGCAGGTCCTGGTCTCAAAGCTGCTAAAAAACTGCAGCCAGCCATGGCAATTTGGGTCAGTTCTGATCATTATTGTGGAACGGCACGGACAGACGTGAGACGTTTCAGAAATATGAAAACATAATTTAACATTAGAACACAAATTAAGAGTAACAGTATAAAAACTAGTAAAAATTTCTTCAGTTCTCCAGAAAGTTACTGATACCTTGGTGGCTGGCTAGATGAACACCGCTTTGGTTCCCAAACCTCTCCTCAGGGGCACCTCCGCCATTCCGTGTATTTATTACATTTCACCACCAGCTCACTTATTTAACATAATTAGTTTAAAAAGTCAATGACATATTGATTAGCTATACCGGGCATGCTAGTAGTCGAGTCAAAAAATAAATGGGTGTATTGTACAGTTGCTGAAAATACTGGGGTGGTTTTAGCAGAGGTTCTGGAATGGCTAAGCTAACACACTTTGACAGGCATAATAGCATAATGTTACCCCAACATAAGGATCATTTGGCTGCCTATGACTTTTGCATGGTGCTGAATTTTGTACATATCCTTGCAAGACATGGTGAAGTTCTCAAATTGTCCACGCGAATGGAGTTTGTGTCATGTGATGGGTTGGTGCCTCGTTCTGAGTAATTCCCTGTCTTGCGCCCGTAGCTTCCAGGGTAGCCTCTGGAGCCCCGTGACCCTTCATAGTACAAGGGGGTAGAGTTGATGAATGGATAGATATCTTTCCATCAGATCATTTAAGAGCTTCAAATACACCTTTTTATCATTACTTCCTGTGACACATGGACCATCCTTCTCCACGGATGACCAACCAACAGAACGTGAAAGTGCCCCAAAGAGTCTTCGGAGGTGATGCTCACCTCTCACTCACACAGTGTTGAGATAGGCTTCTTCTGTCTATCACTCGAGCTTCTCAAGACTATTATAATGAAATAAAGGCAGTCTGTCATTCAGGCACATCCTAGAGGCATGTCAGTCCAGCCAATTCTCTTCTGTGGTTCCTCGATGGTGGAATGAGCTTCTGAACCACGTCTAGTCATCAGACTCCCTTTCCACCTCAAGACTCAAGACCCAACTATTCCCTGAATTCCTCTAGAGGCCTGATAATTCTTTTGCTTCTTGCACTTCTGGTCCTTGAACAGTCTTATTAGGTTCTTGCTTAGTTAAGCAGCAGTTGTGTAACTCCGGCTCCCTCTCCGCTTACACTTGTACCTCGGTATTCACTGGAAGCTCAGCCGAGCTGCACTTTTGCCCAGTTGACTCCTTGACTACACGCACACTACCGGTCAATCATATTTGCACACACTGGGATTTTCTACATTTGCTAAAAATACACTCAGTATTCTTTGCTAACAAATTCACAGCATGTTCACCAGTTGAGTAACTTTATTAGCAAGAAAATGTCATATCTTTGATTCATCACGGTAACCTCCTTTAGCAGTTATAACAGCAGAGAAAATCTGAGGCATTCTTTCTACAAGGGACATTAAAATACTGCTCTGTTTCATGGGATGAAACAGTTAACTAGTGCATTTAAAGTTAAAGGACAACTTAGAATTTAACTCTGCCATCAGGACACAACCAGTTAATAGGATGTCAGACGTGCACTGATACATACTCTTTCCAAGTTATAAAGGAAACTTGTTTTATTTGACACATTTTAATTTATAATTGTTCACTCAACTTTGCAATACTCGACAAAAATAAAAAATCTGCAGATTATGAAATAAATGGAAAAGAGGTAAAAACCTGTGATGTGTAAGAAACTTTGACTGGTAGTGAATGTTTATAATGTGCTATTTGCCTCGCTTCTTAGTGTCTGCTAAGTAAACTACATGTAAATGTAGAGTTGGTCAAGAATTTCAAAGTAATCACAAAATGCATGTCTTCCTTGAGTATTTTGCAATCAAAGATTCCGTTGACATCAAAACAACATTTAAGCTTTTAAAATTGCATGCTGAATAATTAAAGGGTCAGGATAACATTCTTCTAGGGTATATAAAAAGCGCACGTGCATCAGGGAAGGTTCTGCCACCCAAACAAACAGCAACTTTTTGAGAAAAGCCCTCACAACATGCTGGTAATAAAATTTTTAAATATAAACTGACAGGTTCCATCACTTCCCCTTTCAGAGTGAGAGAGGTAGAGATTTGCCACCTGGCCAACAAGATGGAGAGATTAAGGTCCGCGGTGCCCCAAGGCTGGAAATGCAGAGATTACCATGACCATGCAGGAGAAGCTGATGCAACAGTAGACGTGCTACTGGCATTTAACTCCTGCGTGCAACGGGTGACAGACTGTATGCATTTGTGAGAGTTTGTCTTGAATCTGCTCTTGAAGTCAAAATGCCATTTAACCGGATGTTACTCATATACGTAAGTCGTGTCCAAATGACTTGTTACATCTGCGGCACAATGGTGTAATAAAAAAGGAGAATGTAGGGATGAGTGGAGATGAGAGAGCATATTAAATGCTTCATACTCAACAAGGTGTTTGGCTCTTGGCTGACTAGTGGCATAATTCAGGCATGGAGAAAAGGAATCTGTACCCTGGAACATGTGGATTGCAGCTTCTCACAGAATAACAACAATTCAGCAGTTGGACAGTTCACAAATGCGAATTTGCCCAACCGGAATACTTTCTATCCATCATCTTTGCTCTACAATCCATAGGTTTATGCTTTCTGCAATTTAACACCGTTAGCATGCTTTAAACACATTTATATACATTGCTGTAGCCTGCATTTCAATATTACCGATGCAGAAAATGAGTAGAAGACATGATACAGAGGATATAAGGGGCCCAAAACAGCGTCCAATACAGAGGCTACACATACAAAGGACAGTCATGTGACCAAGACAAAGTTTTATGTTTACAATTTCCAGTAAACCAGGTGGGAGTGGATTTTATCTCATGGAACAAAAGCTCTTTCCTTCCTCTTCTCTGCAGCCCTTTTCAAAAGGACAAGTAGTATCAACAGTAATACAGGAAGAGCCCTATAACCACAAAATATCTGCCCCCCCCCAAACTCCACTTCTTTGTTCCCCCAGTGCCGAGTGAAAATAAAGAAGTGCCCAGAGCTAAATAATCTCTCTGACAATGTCGTGTATGATATCTGTGCCACCCAGAGTCCGAGCGGCATGTTAACAGATTTCACAACCAACGCCGTTGCACCGGCCGCCTGTGTCCTTTTGTGTCGGTCGCTCATCAGGCGTCCAGGCCGAATGAGGCACCCCCCCCCCCCACCCCCCGGGGATCACCCTCCGCTCCCTGCCGCAGGTGGAGAACCATTTCCTCATACGCTAATTATCTCGTAATCGACACACATCACTTTCACACTTCCACTTGCACTGGCCCACAGGTGTGAAAAGATGGGACAATTAGAACAAGCATAATTCTTATATACATAAACAGTTCACCTATTATTTTTGCAAGCGTTATATGACTCTGTTATATATACAGTACCGTGCAAAACATGGAGGCAATCAAATAAAATGTTTACATCAATTTATCTGCAAAGTAAGTGTACATTAGCTCAGATAAAAGGACACAATCACAATATGTGCAAATTAACATTAACATGATAAAAAATAAAAAGTCGCTGATATCTAGATGGATGGTAAGATGAAGACCACTTCGGTTTCCAAACTTCTCCTCGGGGGCACCTCAACCATTCTGTGTATTCATTAAATTTCACCACCAACTCAATTAACTAAATTATTAATTAATAAAAATGTATTGAATGACTCAGTGAGGTATTGATTAATCAAACAACATGTGCTACTGGTCAAGTCAACAAATGCATGGATATGTTTGATGGTCACTGCAAATACTGGGGTAACTTGAGCAGAGGATCTAAAATGTCTAAACTGACACACTTTGACAGACATCATAGTTTTACACCAACATGAAAATCATATAAAGATCATTTTCTTTGACTGCCTAAGACTCTTGCACAGTACTGTACGTGCATATATGTCCAAATGTGTGTGCTTTTCCCCCCCAATTACAGCATTTTAAATTGCAGCATTTTATAAAACGTATGTAGCTGCGTCATAATAAAATGGAATATCACTCATTTCTCTTGCCACATGAAAATCATCACAGTTTAGTGAAACGTCCTTTGTTTGTTACCAAAGACAGGGAAGGTAGGTGCCATGGTGATTCAAAACACAGATCAGTAAGCTGACAGTTACCAGTTCTCTTGAAGATTACCTTTTGCCTTAGCTGGGCTCTATTTTTGAAAACTTTGAGGAAAGTTCTTAACCTAATGTGCTTTTCTTTATCATCATCCAGCTACTTATGCTGATAAAACAAATTCACTCCATATTAAATGGACAAAACAACAGTAATATTAACATTAAATGAGACAATGCTTAAAAAAAGCAGTTACTATAATCGATGCCAACAACGATGAGCTGTTGCAGCAAAATGACTATCGTGTGACTCAGCAGGCCCATAGATCGAGAACCCTAACCCAACAGCTCACTTTTCCCTTTTAGAAATAAAAGAATTGCCCTACGATAAAATCTGGCTGGCTGCCAAACAACTGCATTTAAAAATATGTTAACTTTTGTTAACCTTAGTAACTTGTATTTGACATGGAATGCTTTTTAAGGTTACCTGCCAGACAATAACACTACAGGAATAACAATATACTACTACTAATAATAATAATAATAATAATAATAAACCACTAACTGTGCCTTATATCTGTCACTGCCAACTCCATTCAAAGTGAAGCACAGTTATATCTATATGCATATTTCATCCATAAATTTAAATTGTCTCTCATGAGACATGCAGCAGCATCCTTCAGCTTCGCGTCAGGGTCTAACTGCCCTCCTTGATCATAATCAACATTTTCCTCTGATAGTCTGTGCGGAGATTTGAATCTGGGTCCTTGGATTCCTGGAATAACTGATAATCATCCACTGTAAATCACCCATGCATTGTTACTTTACTGGAAAAATTCATAAGCAACTTTTGAAGTTTTATTTTGATTATTTCATTGGCTTTTCTTCTTTAGAAAACGAAATGAAACATTCCTTACCCGCAGTATCCATCCCTTAGTCGCAGTTAACTGTCCACTACATGGGTCACCAGCTAGGAGGCTCCCTGTTTTGGATAAAAGCACCAGCTATACAGCGAAATGTACACGTAAATACGCTGGGAAGTGAATTCAGAAAAATAGCTATTTTGCGCTATTAACCAGAATGAACTAGCGAAAGGTGGGAAGTTATTGGGTATGTGGGGTACTTGATGCTTCCTTAAGGAACAGAATTTCAGTTACTGTAGCTGATAACAAATCATGTAAAGGACACAGTTTACAGTGAATATCAGAGAGGAGTTAAATGATCATACTGAGTTTAAGTAGGGCTTCTAAAATGTTTGAGGGGAGCAGTGTGGCGATCTTTACTGCCGAAAGTACGGCAAACGTAACATTACAGTTGCAGTGTCCATCGCATATAGCGTGGCTGAGGCAGACCGCAAAAAACATTTGCAAATTTTTTATTATTACGGTAACAGTCACGTGACATATACAGCGTCATTCCATTCATCGTACGCGGAAGTAAAAGTTAAATACCAGAGAGAAGCACATTCGTTACGATTCAACTTTTGTTTTTCAAACAACTACAGGCCCATAATTAGTTGAAAAAATATAATTCATTTATATGTGTTTTTTTTAATCCAGCAGTTTATCAAATAGCGCTTAATACTTTTGGCAGTATTTCGCGACGGTTTAAACTGGAAACTAAAAAAATATATTTACCTTGAATTCCAGGACACGTCACTGTATTTCCGAGTGGAGTGCACTGCCAGGTTGAAGAAGGAATCAGGCTCGGGAAAATATGGGTACGATTTTGAAATTCATAAATAATGCTTCAAAGTACATAGCGGACAGTTTAAGACTGCAGCCTTTTATCATTTCTTTTTGCTGATGTTTTGTTTCCTCTTCAATTCAGCGATCCGGTTTTAACAGGAAATAAACAAGCCTCTCAGCAGCCATGGCGTTAGCTAAACCTTGGCGTTATTTTGAGGCAGTTCAGTACTGTCGGTCTGCCTTGTTCGGAGCTCAACTGACGTGCCTCGCCGCACATTCTCGTCTTCAGGTTAGCTGCTTGTCAGGCTGACTAGGTGTAGTGCGTCGGCGTACGAGCATTACTTTCCTCATCATAATATCGTTTGTTTAGCTGCTACAATCAAACCATGAGGATCACATGCTGCTTCGCAATTAAGTGAATTTATTAATCAGCTTAATCAAAGGCGACGAAAAAGGTGCGACTGTTAGTTCCCTGAAGTCCTCTGGATCATAACTCTCATGGTCCCTCTCCACAGGCGGGTTTTTTTCCAGTCTCTTCTCCGGCCTCTTTGGCTCCAGAGAGATGAGGATCTTGATCCTGGGACTGGACGGCGCCGGGAAGACCACCATTCTTTACAGGCTTCAGGTCGGAGAAGTCGTCACCACCATTCCTAGTACGTATATTTATTGAAACTTGACGACCTCAAGAAGTTAGACTACCTCTAGTTCTTTAACTTGTACGTGCTGTGTATCATTTATAACTTTTACCAGATAAATCCCACTAAAGCAATCAAATGCAAGTGTTTCTGCCAGCGGTGTGATTCTATAAAACATGGGCAGTACAGGATAGTAATGTTGCAAGACTGGCATTGAACTCAGTCGGACCCATCTGTTTCCAGCTATTGGTTTCAACGTGGAGACTGTGACATACAAGAATCTGAAATTTCAAGTGTGGGATCTCGGGGGTCAGACCAGTATCAGGTACGAATGAGAGTCCACCATGCCACATGGCCTCCCAGTGCTGGCAAGTCACAATGGATGTTGTGGTGTCATGAAGTATGTAGATGGAGCTTTTTACAGTGACTTTCATTCTTACTGTCACCTTGCCTCCTAAGGCCATACTGGCGGTGTTATTACTCCAACACGGATGCTGTGATCTACGTGGTGGACAGCAGTGACCGGGACAGGATGGGAATTTCCAAGTCAGAGTTGGTGGCAATGTTGGAGGTAAGAGAACAGGACACCGGATAACAGGATGGTGGCGGGATCAGAGTCTTGATACGGCAGTCTGGAGACATTGTTGACAGATTAATTTTTGGCCTCTGCCCCACGCAGGAAGAGGAACTGAAGAAGGCAATCCTGGTAGTGTTTGCTAACAAGCAAGACATGGAACAGGCGATGACACCTACAGAGGTGGCAAACTCCCTAGGACTCCCAGCACTCAAGGACAGGAAGTGGCAGATCTTCAAAACGTCGGCAACCAAGGGTACAGGACTGGATGAGGCCATGGAGTGGTGAGTGAAGGCCGACATGGAACAGTCCTCTTAAAAATAACTCTGCTGAATGTATAATTTATAACCTCATTAAGCGTATTGTTAAAGATAGAGGACTTGTGTTTTCTCCTCCCGTAGGCTTGTGGAATCGTTGAAGAGCAGGCAGTGATGTCAGCAGTGACCTTCCGTTACTCGTCCCCCGCCCCCACACCCTGTGTAAATACTCCTCAGTTACACCCAGCACTCCTCTATTCCAACCCAGGGAAGAAGTTGCAGCTCCTGTTGCAGAGGGAAGGACATTACAATAGCAAGGTGTTGGGAGGTGCACACAGTCTCCAGGTTAAACAGCTGTCCTGGCACTCCATGTGCTAGTCTTTTGTATGGGTACTGATTCCTTTTTAATTTCCATGTGCAAGATTTATTGAGTTGTGTGGTCAGATTTCATTCTTTGCACTGAGGTCTTTGGACTGCAGTTTTGCTATGTTTTAGTTGACACTAACTGTTTTTGAATGGTCTTCCACACCTTTTCTGCATATTTATTTAATCGGCTTTAAAATGGACTCGTAAATTTACATGAATTCACACTGAATAAATCAAAAGGGTTATTCAGTTTCAAAACACTGCCTGTTTTATTGTTCGGTATTCAATCCTGGACTCAGGTGTGTGTTGTATTGTGTCTACCAGGAGATTTCATAGCTTCACATTTGTCCAATTTTAGTACATAGCACTCAGTGCAGTTAATCTTACATTACACCTTCACAACTTATTGACAATTGTACAGAGCAATCATCTTTAATAAAAAAAAAATACAATGGCAATTGCAACTTTACATGTCATTTCTCAAACCTCTGACATTGAGTACTGGTCCACGTGATGGTTTAATCTATTTCACAGGGATGTCTAGGCATCGAGATTCTCACTGCATTATGGCCAAGTCCCTTAACGTGTGACTGCGACTCTTCTTTGCCTTGTATCCCGGCCGCAGAAACTCAATCTTTCTCTTTTTGGCCACGATCTTACTCTGGTGCTTCTTTAGCTTTCTCTTGGCTGCAACATCAGGGTTGGCAACAGCCTATCAGAGCAAGAGAAGTGATTATGAATTGAGCTTGTTTTACGGGTCGGCATTCAGTCATTCGGCTCGCATTCACAAAGATGACTCACGGTAGCACGTTCCTAAAAACACAAAATCAGAAGCACGTCTATCCTAGTAGGTGCAATGATCTCCACCCTGAAAACTCATGTTCACTCTCATTGAGAACAAAATAAGGTCATGCTGTTTAGGTGTCTACAGCAGGCCCTGTGACTCACCTGAATTGCTCTGTGCCTCTTACGTGTTGCCCTTCTTTGTGTGGCCTCCTTCTGCACTGCAGCAAAGGCCAGAGAGAAATCCTCTAGGCCCACCTGCTTCTTCAGCAGATCAATCAGCTCCTGGGACAGGTTCTTCAGGGTGGGATCTGGGACAGAGACCGTGGTAGACCATGTTGCTATATGGCTGTGACTGCAGTCCTACAAGGTTCTTGTGAACTTCAGCAGCAACAGATACTGATCATGTCTTGGTATCATCCTGGGGATTTACTGTCCTCTTCCAGAAAGAAGTATTATGCAAGACTTGCGTGAGCAGTTCGCTTCATTAATACCATATTTTAATTTTTGATTAAAATAACTCCAAGGAGCTACTACAGTCGACTTCCTAATTAGTTTGAAAATAATTTAGATCAATTTGATAATGAAGAAAAACATTCCCTATTTTGCAACAGTAGTTCTGACTAGAATTTTCACCCTACACCAATCAAGCCTAATTAAGCAAACCCTTTGTGACACCCCTCTGATGTCCCACCTTGTTCAGCATAGGTACTCTCCAGCTCTCTGAAGAGCGGTGCGATGATGGTGGTGAGGTATGGCCCAATCCTCTCTTTTCCCAGGTCCATCGCCATGGCGCCCAAGAATTTAAACACACACGTTCTCTGCCAAGACACACGCACACCAGTCCACAACAAAAGTCTCTCAGTAAGCCGGTCTGCCAGGAAGGGCTGGCTGGTTATCGCCACACAATGTATTACTTAGAGTAAGACTGCAGTCACCTTCAGTGGAACTTTGGGCGCGTCTGCTGCCTCCCTCTTTGCCAAGACTGACAGCTTTTTCATCACCCACAGTAAGGAGGGAGGCCTTTTCTTCTTCAGCTCATCATCATCTTCTTTCTCCTCATCTTCCTCATGCTCTTTATCCCCCTCGCCATTGGCTGTCTCAGACTCGGGCGAGATCAGGTAGATCACCTTTGCCACGAACAGCAGATTCTTTATTACCTTGGAACAGAAGGAAACAGTGTTGGCAAGTGGACAGATTAATATCTGTGAGAGTAGCTGTATTAGGCCATATTTTGGTCTGAATTGTACATGAAATGCAGAAGATCTGATACATCATCTGAAAATTAAAATGGATAACAGTTTAAATTCCTCTGCTTATACCACAGATGGCGTGCAATCCTAGCATTCATAACCAGGGATGCATCTGGGGACATTCAGTAGAATGTAACCCAACCGTTCAACACAAATTCATAAGAAAATAATGAAATGCACTAACGAGAAAAATGGTCAATATACATCTCTGCACGTTTTATGAACTGTAATCCTCACTGCAGTGTGCATGTGTGTGTATTTGGTTCTGATCTACTCTGATGAGTATTCTGATGAGTATTCTGATGTCTGTGGAACCTGTGACCTCCTCAGGCTCCTAGACTTCTGTTGACAGGGGTGCCGTAAGATGGGGAGGGGGGCTAGAAAATTTGGAAAATAACTGAATTGGTCTGGACTGGGGGGCCCAATATGATATGCCTTCATGGGGGCCAAAATCTGTAGCAACGCCCCCTGTCTGTCGATATAACGTTTCATTCAGGTATGCACATGGGTCTCCATTGTTCTTTAGTTTTCAGAAAGCAAGACTGACAGCTCCCTGTACAACAAAGTCTTCAGGAAAAAAGATGAACTAAGAAGGCAATCGTGTATTGTTTAATATTAATGAATTCTCACTGTTAAAATAGACTGTGTAATCAGTGGACTTCTTTTATAATAACAAGGGAATCTAAGAGCCATACACTAAATCCACAAACTTTTCTAAAGACGCGCAAACCTTAGTTCTATCAAAAAAATGATCTTACTTAAAATGTGGCAATGTTATGGAACAAGGTCTGATTGTCCTCATGGTCAATAGGAGTCCTGCGATTGTTGCTATGGTAATAGAACCCTCTGTCTTTCATGGGGTGATGCCAAACATTCCATTCCCAGGCCTTGTGTGAATCAATCAGGATAAAAGATATCCGGGAGACTTCCTACCTGCTCACCCATTGACGCATCAAGAAACTTAGACTGGAGCTGATGACAGAAGCACAGAACGAGCTCCCTCATCTGAGAGGAGGGGGGAGAAAAAGTGAATAAGGGTTACTGCTGGAGCCTTAGTGCCCTGACATCCAAAACCTTTCAGATAAGGTCAGATATGAATGAGAGTTTTGTATGAACAGAGTTCTGGATGCTGAAAATTTACCAGGATATGGAACTGTTATTTAATACCACTTGAAAAGCAGTGCAGGGAGGGATTTCATGCAAAACGAATCTCAGACCAATTTATGATTGGTGATTTGATATGTGCTATTGTGACTTAGTGAAATTTTAAAAATAATCGTTTTCCTGAAAATCCAACAGTACACGCCTAGCAGCAAATACTGGTGAAGCACATTTAAGCATCTTGTATCTTACCTTCTTGTCGAGGTCAGTTACCAGGAAAATTGTGGCAACAGGCTCAGTCGTTGGGTTCACGTCCTGTTGGGCTCTCCACCGGCCGACCAGCTCCTCGGGTTTGTGGGCCGCGAACAGCTGTCCGAAAACCTGGGAGGCGGTCAGCCACACCCAGAAGTGAGGATAGCGCAGATGAGCATGAATGTGACCTGAGGGAGAAGCAGGAGAACATCATGTCCACTGATCTACCTCAGGCCAGAAAGGATGCGTGCAACACCTCCGCTTCCTGCTGCTTTACACCAGCCGTTAAGTACAAATTTTTGTCGCGCTTCAAGTACTGCAAAAGGTGGCCATGTGCCCTCGGTCTTACTCCACACGTTGGCGAGGGTTTCACTCGGTTCGTGCAGTTGAAGGAAGTTGCAGTCCTTGATGAGCTTCGTCAGAAGCACCAGGAAGCTAAACAGCATTCTGTCGGCAGCCTTCTCATCTGCTTCCTCGTCAATCTGATGGATACACACCACCTTTTCACCCATGTGCACATATGGATACAGCTACAGCTATTACTCTAACCTGCAACACATCCAAAAAACCTGCAACCATGAGCACCACGTTCACGCACTGATTTATGATGAGCTTTGTTACAATCCATCAATGGACATACAACGTTGTAATCATGCCTTATCAATTGGATTCATTTGTAGGGTATCAGATCAGTTTGTAGTACCGGGTGCAAAAATAGGATTGATCTAAACACCTCAGGAGGACTGAGTCACTCCTGCTGCCCATTTCGTCCATCTATGTCTATCTTAGCAGGCTTATGAGGAACCCACGTCTTCATAGTTGTCGGGGTTGATCTCTCTCTCAATGAGAGGAAGCAGGGCGCTGAGGCGTTGAGCAAACTGCATCCCCTCCACCTCCACAAAGAGCCCACAGACCTGCGCACCCAGTCGCTGATGGGTCACCTTAAAGCAGAAGAGACGATGGTTATTTTAGGGGTCGAGGGTAGGCCGCCATTTTCTTTGCCTCCTGCTCCCATTCCTAGTCGGAGGCTCGTCAGATACAAATATCCATGGTAGGAGATGACCAAAACTGCTCACCTTGTCACTAGAGAGCCAGGTGTTGACAAGAGCATACATGTTGTTCTGATGGTCCAGGTCAATCTTCTCCAGCAGGGATTTTATCGCCAGTGCTGCCATCTTCTTACAGCCTGGGGAGTCGTCATTGACCACGGACAACGCCAGCGGCACAAAGAACAGGCCGCAATGTTCATGAAGCAGGTCCTAACAGAAACAAAGAGGAGGATTGAGGAAGCTACCTTAGAAGCACTCGTGATTTTGGATGTGGCCACTAAACATGTTAAGCAAATGAAATACAAGAATACCAGGGGGAAGGTCTGGATTATGTAGGCCAACATTTCCAGAGTAGACTCTCTCCCTGTGTCATACGCATAGCTGAAAGATACGAGTAGGTGAAGTTAGAGACCACACAAGACCACAAGAGTGCCCTTCAATAATCACAGCAACCTTATCATAAAGTACAAAGCATGGTACACTAATGGTTCTGCCTTACGTCAGTTGTGCCACTACAAAGTCCAAGTGTGCCTTCAGCTTCTTCCCCAGGGGATAATCCAGGAGGTACTTCATGTAAATCTGGAGCAGGAAAACCATTTTAATCCCACTCATACTCAGCATCACCTTCACAGTCAAGTCAACCCACCCAAGAGGCTTTCGCACCTGTCTACACTGCAACCTGACTTGTCCATTCGGACCAGTGATGGACAGTTTGGCCACTTTCTTTAACACGTCCTCCATCTCAGGGACCACCAGCTTTCTCGAGAGGATAGCCTACAGCAGAGAACAGTTAACAGAAAACAAGAGAGCTTAGCTGAGCTGAACCTGTTCAGCCTCGACCAAAGGAGACTAAGGGGGGACATGATACAGATATATCACATTCTAATAGGTCGGGATGCTGTTCAACCAAATAGCTACTTCAGTATTAGTTCAAATACAAGAAACCATGGCCATAGGTGGAAGTTAGCGTGAGAACATTTTAAATTGGATTTGAGGAAGCACTTCATTACACAGCGTGTAGAGTATGGAATAGTCTTCCTGTTAGTGTAGTGCAAGTTAAAACCTTATAGCTATTAATTGAATTCTCCAAGCGAGCTTGATGGGC